>NC_136509.1:5187732-5260232 GCF_053919585.1 Euprymna scolopes
TGTTTAAATTGCAAAGTCAAACGCATTTCAGGTGAACACGTTATGACATACTTAAGTGTCATTTCACAAAAAGAAAAATTGAATGGTTATTTATTTCTTTGTTTTTTTATGAGACATCTTTTAAACCTACACATTTTTAGTGACAGCATAATTACCTAAATCAAGGTCAATGAAGGTAATACAAATTCATATCATAAAAGTAATATAAATTCCTACACATAGTAACCTTGGCACCACGCTTGGCCGGCGTTCGTTACAGTTTAAACTTCTTTAACACCCACACTCTGTCTTGTACAGTTGTAAAGAAACACATATGAAAAAAATCCGGTTTGCATATTTTCATTTCAACAAAAGCATTTATTCCCGTTGCTATCCCGCCTAAACAATACTTAAAAAGTATCTCTCTGCCATATGTCAATCTGGTCTGAAGTGTATCCTTCATCCAACCGCATCACGGCCACAACAACTCCATTTTCACCGACGTGCACTTAACTTTTCCCACCACATGTTGCATTTTTTACCTTTGTCTTTTTCTTTTCATGCATAAGTTCCTATTTACATATGCCTTTATTTCAGTTAATGCTGCTATTGCTTATCTCTTTGTAAGTCAGCTATCTTTCGCTGCTGCTGATATTTCTTTTTAAGTACATTTTTACCTCAAACAAGGCAAATTGCCACTTTTATGTAGTGGGCTACTAGCAGGGAAAAAGCTACAGTGGTACTATATAGGGAGTTGGGCAGCAAGATTTCGGTTCACGTTACATTTGAAATTCTGCATGTCAGTACAGTTTAGGAAGCAGGGACCGGAAGGGAATTCCAAACCCTAGCGGTTCTACGGAAAAAACACTTACATCATGGGATCTCTACTGTGATAGGGGTGGGATTTCGCTGCTTGTCGGGTTTGTCGGAGGGATGTATGTCGAGTGGGTAAGTGCTAGCAGTTCGTCGGACAATTCCGCGTAAACGTACTTGTAGAACAGGACAAGGGATGCAACATTTCATCGATGGGACACAGGATGAAATTAGATGACAGTTCAGCACCTATTAGGTTGGCGACTTTCTTTTTAAATTTGTCTAGGAGCGAGAGACTAGTAACAGATACACCACCCCGAATATGACAACAATCCTCCATACATTGGGCAAATCGTGGCCTTATAGAGGTACAGGATACTTTCGGGAGTTATTAGTTTTCTAGCACGGTAGAGGGAATCTACCTTTGTGGCAGCGGTCTTGGTAATGATTTCAATGTAATTGTTCCAACTCATGTTTCCTGTGAACGTAAGGTCGAGGAGTTTAAAAGATGTACTTTCAGATAAAGAGCCTTTGGGCATTGCTATTGGTGATAGAGACGTTTCTTGTAATTATTGAAGGAAAAAAGTGTAGTCTTTGTTGCATTGAATATGTCCATCCATTTTTGTCCACATTCCACTAGTTTTTCAGAATTTTTTTTTATATATGTCTTCACTTGTTTTCCTGTTGTGTCTGTTATAGAGCGTGGTGTCATCAGCCTATATACCTATCTCACAGACAATTTTCTCAGGGAGGTCATTTAAGGATATTAGGAATAATAGGAGTCCAAGGAGAGACCCTTGAGGCAATCCTACATTAATATCATATTGTTTAGATGTACGACCGTCGAGGACAACCTAGGTTTTTGTCTTATCTGAGAAGGATAAAATAATGTTAAGTATTCGTCCAGTGATAGCGTATGATCTGGTTTTCCTGAGAAGGGCATGCCATGCCCTGTCAAAAACCTTAGATATATCACGAGATACCGCCTCACCCTCCCCTGCTTTGTCCAGTGATCGGTATATATTTCAGTGATTACAGTGAGGATATCTGATGTGGAACGGGCTTGCCTAAATCCATATTGTTGGTCGGTCAGAAGTTTAGCATCTGTAAGATGATATACTAGAGCTTGGTTAATTATGGACTCAAATATTTTGGCAAAAAGTGGAAGGAGGCTAATGGGGCAATAATTTACTGGGCCAGTTCTTTCGCCAGAATTCTTGAAAAATGGGACCACAGAATCAGTGCACTTAGTAGGCAGGAAAGCAAGATTCATTGCGGAATTTGTTGTAAATTTTAGAGAGAACTGGATATAACTCGGCGGAACACTTTTTAAATAGCACAGCCGGGATGAGATCAGGTCCACATGTTTTGAAGTGTCAAGATTTTTTATGATAGCACGCATTTGAACGGAGGCAATTTTCGGATCGACTAGTGTGGCGTATGTCCGCAAAAGAAAGTCAGGGGCAGGTTTGTAAGCAGTGTCCAATGTGGAGTTGGAAGCAAACCGACTGGCAGGCATATTAGCCTTCTCGGTTGCTGAGCAAACAACTTCATGATTGTTGGATAGTGGGGGAATTGTTGATTGCCCCCCCCCTTTTTTTACTACACAGTTGTAGATTTTCCAGAAGTCACGGGTTCCTAAATTCTGTGTTCTGATATGTTTTTAGTAGTCTTAGTAAATTCTCTCTTAGATGTCGCTATTTCTTTCTTAGAGTTACTTCTGGTTTTATATACTTCTGTCTGTTTGAACTGGACTTATATCCGTTAAATCTGCGGTACGCATGATGCCTTTGCGCAATGGCAGCTGCACAAGTAGGGAGAGTGGGGGTTGCTATAAATTTTCCGGGTGGGAACCTGTGTCTCAATTGCCGTTTTAAACCATTCAGTTGACTCAATTGCGCACTGGTCAGCAGGAAGTGAAAAGATATTTTCCCACGGCGCGTCTCTGATGAGATCCCTGATGGCTTTCCGGTCAGCCTTTTTATAATATCTCGTGTTTTGAGCAATAGCTGTTCGGTTTTAGGTCTAGAGATTTGAGTGATTTCAACCATTTCAACCATTATCACTGCATGATCAGCGTTCCAAAGTGGTTGGAGGTATTCCTTACAAAATCATCGGGAACTGTGGTCAGAAACATCTAGAATTAATGCGTTTTATCCTTACTGGGCTTGGTAACAGGTTGGAAACGTAACCATTTGTTATAGGAAATAAGATAGAGAGAATATATGTGTTTTTCTTTTAACTGCGTCTGTGTAAGTAGAAAATCCATGTCAGTTGCTGTGGTGGACATGAAGTCACTAAATATATGCTATTGTCGAGGGAAAGTGATGTATCTCTGCTGCCAGGGACTTTGTTTATTAGGGTACAGTTCTGGATCGAGGGAGAACGGTAGATAAAGTAAAAGTAACTAATGTTATGTTGTATGTTTAGTCTAAAGCACATACAAGCCTGATCGTCCAATTCTAGTTTTGTTCTCTTGTCAAGGGGAGGATGTCTCGAATATAGACCCTAAACCCAGAGTGGGAGATATCCAAGCATGTTAAAGTAGTTAGGGGGATGAAGGGGTGTAGGTTAGTCTCATTAGTGCTAAGCTATCCGGGGTGTTTGTTGGGAGAAATATTTCAACATAATCTAAACTTGTTTTAACCCCACGGATGTTCGTAAATCGAAGCCTCAGGGGAGAAGGCAAGTTGTTTTTGTTTTAGATTTTACCTGGTTTAAGGGTAATTTTTTGTTGTACTGTAATTTTTTAAGAGTTTCAGTTTAGGTAAGGGGTGCTCAACAATTGGTTATGCAGAATACCAGACATGCAACACAAGTATACCATGAGGTGACCTTCTATCTACTAGGATTGTGGCCTCAGGAAAGGCGCCGGACTGAGTTCAAGACCACTTTCAATACGATACATAAACTACAAACATTCCGATATTATCCAAATGTGGATAGAGCAGCCGCTATACGCGCTAGCAAAGAGTAAGGTCACTTGTACTACCAGCCGGATACAGCAGCCAGGAACTGTCAACCTAGTACCCTCAACTCATCAGACGATGGTATGCACTACGATCCATAACCTTCAAAAACTAATCGTTACATGAATGTAATGTACATTATCTGATATAAAACAAAAAAACACTTAAAGGTTTACACAATAAAACAGGAACATTAAAATAAATATTATATTTTATCTAAATGCGACGTGTGGATATATTGAAAGGTAAACACAGTAAGTTGTTAAAATAGCAAGAATTCGGCGAAATTTACAAAATTCTTACTGGGGCAATGTGGAAGAGTTTCCCTTTGGTTGTGCTAGAATACCGTTTCAAATGTAAAAGAAAAACGTTTTACAAAGCCTCACATCATTGCATGATTAAATCAGAGTTTGCATAGTCTGGAATGTTTGTTAGTCCAAAGTCTATTAATACACGAAACGGACAGGAGATATTTTTTTAATTTATTATAAATCAGTTTATACTTCTTGACACACTTTATAACACATATGATATATGTAAGGTTAATTGCATTTCAACATATATATATATATATATATATATATATATATATATATATATATATATATATATATATTCGGTGGCTTCTGCTTAACACACACTAAGACTTACTGAGTCTTGCTATTTATGTGTAATGTTATTCACAAATGTAATTGAGTGGGTGTCTCCACAACATATAAGTATATATATATATATATATATATATATATATATATATATATATATATATATATATATATAAATATGTATATATATATATTTATTTATTCTTTTATTTGAAGACACATTTATAAATATATATTTCAAGACATATTTACACATATATAGGCCCAGACAACTTTAAATATATATGTATATATATATATATATATATATATATATATATATATACATAAAGAGAGAGAGATAGAGAAATAGAGATATGTTTTTATTTGTTTTTTGTTAGCGATAGTCTTTGAATAAATTCAATTATTTATACGTAAGTGCATTTTTACCTAAATGCGAGTTGGGAATACTTTCCCCTTTGACCAATTTGCTACTCCGTAAAGAGGGAGCGGCATATATATATATATATATATATATATATATATATATATATATATATATATATGTATATATATATGTATATATATATATATTATTTTTAAAATATAAGTATCCAATGACACGTGCTTCGTCCTCTACGACTCTCTAGAGTGACTGAATCTCTCTCTCTCTATGTATATATGTATATATATATATATATATATAGAGAGAGAGAGAGAGAGATTTAGTCACTCTGATGAGTCGTAGATATATATATATATATATGTGTGTGTGTAGAATATAAAGCCGAATGCCTGTGGGTGTTTGTGGGTGTGTGTGTGTGTATGTCACGAATAGGCTCCTACATGTTTGACTATTTAAAAAAAACTGATTACATATAATGATAGAAGATGTATCGAGACACAGCAATGGGGATGTTTGATCTGGCAGAACGATGGTTCATTAACATTTTGGGGTCTGCGTTCGCGCCTGGTCCACAAACTATGGAAATTAAAAATGTAAAAAATTAAAGAAAAACGTTTACAAGTGTTTCTGATATAGATGCGACTACTTTGATAAGTATGTTTTAACTTAAATATGGATGGTATAATAAAATCGTGGGGTCTGCGTTAGCGCCTGGCCTCCATAGAATGGAAATAGACACACACTTTGATAAAGACTTTTCATATCAATCTGTTTAAGTATACGTTGATAATTATGTTTCAGTTTGAAGAAATATGGTGCGATAAAACTATGGGGGCTTCGTTCGCAACTGGCCTCCATAGAATGGAAATATGTCACAAAGTTTAACAAGTTTTTTTTTTTAATATAGATCCACAGAATATTGTGATAATTGTTTCAGTCCCACCATGTATTGTATGATAACTTATAGGGGTTATCTATTTTATTTTTACTTTCATCATATTTTCAGTTGGTTTTGATACCCCCAAATTCCACCCGAATTTACAACCCTTCCTTTTTATAACCTATCATATTTTCATAGATCAGAGTCCATTTTCTGTAGGCTGTTTTTGAACCCAGTTTACGACGGGTACTTTTGCTAGAATATATATATATATATATATATATATATATATATATATATATATATATATATATATATTCCGTGTGAGATTTTGCTTATTCTCTTACATCAGCACTCGACATACATTTCTCCAAAATTATTGGTAGGTTTATGTGGAACTGTCCAAATAGTTTTCTTTTGGTCAAAAATTCTATGACATTTTTAACTTAACTAGTTATCATAATCTTTTTATCAGCCGTTCCATATCAGTTTACAAATTTACCGAATTAATTACTACATTGCCCAATTTCTACTGTACACGCTTTAACCCTAATCCTCGAGTTGCCTACTGACCTTGATAATGTGGTAATGCTTGGGTAAAAAAAAGAAAAACATTATTTGTCTCTTTATTGCTTAGTTATTTTAACGATATTATTTGGCAGAACACAACTTCATCAAAATCCTCCTTTAGTCTACCACACCGTGTTGTATACTATCGGCACAGCCGCTGTTTGCCGAAATTATTCAAGACAATTTCGTTATATTGTTATACATTTTTCCATGTCAATACTGTTTTATCATTAATCATTGACAGTTCTTTTTTAATGCAATCTTCTTCTTCACTCACTACTAATTTCCGCTATCTTCCAAGCTTCTTTGTTCTTAAACTAACCCCTACAAAGTCCAGTCACTAACTTCTGATACCTAGGTCACATTGTATACCTTGGAAATTTTTTGTTGTCAAAATTCTGTAGAACACTTTCGGATAATCAACAGAAAATAATGTCGCTATGTATATTCTCCATCTTCATAACCGGGGAATGTTAGAGCCCTAAATGCTAAGTATGCACGTTTCTTCTTTTACAACATTTCCAACGAAAGCGTCTGCGCTTTATCATCATTTGGAATTTCATTTTGCAAAAAATAATTTACATCGTGTAACGTGTTCCACTTGACTGCCACATAGCATTGCTTGCTTTTGTCTCAGAATAAAAATGACCGAAAATTTCTATTTTAACGCTCTGTATTTATCTTTATCTTTGCAGCAAAATACAAACAAACAAATGCATTATACATTGTCACAAATATCTAAATGAACCAACATTATTGATAAGAAGCTCAGCATAGACCGTGCAAAAAATAGCTTTTTATTTAGTTTTTACATGGAGGTCAGTACTTACAAAAGCCAGCAAGCTACTCGGGGATAAGATTTATTGCGTGTACAGTAATCAATGGGATAGTATCGTAGGAATAGTTAGTATTGGAGATTTGATAAAGTTTCTTACTTAAGGGGGCGATTCATCAGGAACTTTTTTATGTTGAACTTGAAGACATCCAAGTTGTAGTCGGGTGGGACACAGACAAACGGAAGAGAGTTCTACAGACGTGCGCTTCTAAGACAGAAGCTTTGTTGATTGAATCTACGTTTTGGTTTTTGACACAGATAAAGAGTAGAGAAAATTATTGAGAGTGGTTTAAGCTAGACGGGTGTCTACCGTGAAAGATTGGCGAGGGGGGCAGAAATTGGATCTAATACGAGCAATTACCATGGAAATTACGATTAAACAAAGACAGGCTCACAACGTCTCTTCTGTGGGAGGGAGGTCGCAGGTAAGAGATACGCCCCCCCAAAGTCTATTTTGTACTCTGTCAAGACAGCATAGGCTGTTTTTAGCAGCACCAGTCCAGCTATGGCAGCAGTACTCCATACTTGGACGTACTTGGCTTTTATACAGATGGAGAATTTAATATGTCATGAGATATCTACTGGAGTGGTAGAAGGATCCTACCATTATTGCAGGGACCTTTGAAACATACTTGGTCTACGTGTTCCATTTCAGATCAAGAGTAAAGGTCAAACCAAGAAGCTTGTCAAAACGTGAAGCCTTCCCAAGACGAAAACCATCAATTTCAATTGATGTAAGATGGGGATCACAGAGTTGATGATGTAAATATAGTAGTTTGGTTTTAGATGCATTCAAAGTTACCAGTGCCCTTTTCCTCTACTGTACCACGCGCCCAAGATCAGAGGAGAGAGAACTTCGTCATTTACGACCATTGATGTGTTGCCATAGATGGTCGTGTCATCGGCATAGATGTCAGCGAATGATTTAAGTATGCGTTTTGGCAGAACATTGATGAAGATCAGGAAGAGAGTTGGGCCAAGGATGGACCCATGATTGACTCCAACATTAATAAGATGAACCTCTTTTTTTTATTACATTTTCACCCCAAACAAGGCACATTGCCACTTTAATGTAGGGGGCTACTATCAGGGGAAACATCTACTGGGGTACTATGTAGGGATTAGAGCAGCGAGATGTTGGTTCACGTTGCACTTGAACTGATGCATGTCAGTACAGTTGGGGAAGCAGTGACCTGGAATGGAATTCCAAAGTCTAGCAGTTCTGGGGAAGAAACTACTGGAGTAGAAAGATCTTTTACATCTAGGGATCTCTACAGTGTGGGGGTGGGACTTTGTAGCTTGTCGGGTCTGTCGAGGGTGCTCACGTCGTGGGGGCACAAGTGCTTGCAGTTCTTCAGAACATTCACCATTATAATACTTCTAGAACAGGCAGAGGGATGCAACGTTTCGACGATGGGACAGAGGCTGAAGATTAGATCCCAGTTTAGGGCCTATCAGATTTGCGACTCTCTTTTGAAACCTGTCAAGGAGCAAGAGACTAGTAGCCGATGCACCGGCCCAAATGTGACTGCAATACTCCATACATGGGCAAATAGTGGCCTTATAGAGGTACAGGATACTTTCGGGTGTTAGAAGTTTTCTAGCACGGTAGAGAGAGCCCACCTTCCTCGCAGCGGCCCTGGCAATGCCCTCGATGTAATTGTTCCAGCTCATGTTTCCTGTGAACGTTAGGCCAAGGAGCTTGAAAGACGTACTCTCAGCTAAAGAGTTGTTGGCCATTGCTATAGGTGGTAGAGAAGGTTTCTTGTAATTATTGAATGAAACCAGTTTTGTCTTGGTGGCATTGAACGTTACCATCCATTTTGTCCCCATTCCACTACTGATTGGAGGTCATCCTCTAGTGTTTCTGCCATTACTTTAGATATATGTTCATTTGTTTTCCTGTCGTGCCTGCTATAGAGTGTGGTGTCATCAGCATATATACCCATCTCAGAGGCAATTTTGTCGGGGAGGTCATTTATGAATATCAGGAACAGCAGAGGACCAAGGATATATCCCTGGGGCACTCCCGCATTTATATTATATTGTTTAGGCGTACGACCGTCGAGGACAACCTGGATTTTTCTCTTATCAAAGAAGGATTTAATTATGTTAAGTATTCTACCAGTGATACCGTAAGATCTAATCTTCCTGAGGAGACCCTCATGCCATACCCTGTCAAAAGCCTTAGATATATCTAGAGCTACCGCTCTGCCCTTTCCCGCTTTGTCCAGTGAATGGTATATGCGTTCAGAGATTACAGTGAGGATGTCTGCCGTGGAACGGGCTTGTCTAAATCCATATTGATGGTCGGTCAGAAGTTTAGCATCTGTAAGGTGCTGGACTAGAGCATGGTTAATTAAGGTCTCAAATATTTTGGCAAAAAGTGGGAGGAGGCTAATAGGGCGATAATTTACTGGGTCAGTTCTTTCGCCATAAGTTTTGAATACTGGTACCACAGAAGCAGTTTTCCAACAGCTCGGAAAGCAAGATTCATTAAGGCATTTGTTGTAGAGTTTGGAGAGAACTGGAGCTACTTCGGCTGAGCACTTTTTTAATAGCACAGCTGGGATGAGGTCGGGTCCACATGCTTTGGAAGTGTCAAGGTTTTTTATGATAGCATGCACCTGAGCAGGGGTGATTTTCAGATCGTCTAGCGTGGCGTCTGTCCGCATAGGAAAGTCAGGTAGGGGGTGGTTTAGAGGGTCCAGTGTAGAGTTGGAGGCAAACCGACTGGCAAGCATGTTAGCCTTCTCGGTTGCTGAGCAAAGAACCTCGTGATTGTTGGTTAGTGGGGGAATTGTTATTCTTACTTCTTAATTGTTATTCTTACTTCTGCTCATAAACTACTACTCTTATGAGCCTATCAGAGAGAAATGATTCCATAATTGAGAAAATATTTCCAGTTATACTGTAGCTGGAAATCCTGTTAAGTAGGCCGTTTTGCCATACCTTATTAAAAGCCTTTGATCTGTGAAGAGCAATTACCCTAGAAAGTAAGTATTTTTCCAGAGATTCACTAATCCTCTGAGACATAACCGTTAGCACATCTGCTGTAGATCTAGCAGAACGGGCACCATATTGCATGTTACTAGGAAGGTTATTTCTGCTGAGGTGGTTGAAATCTTCTTTATTTAATATGAAATCCGACAACTTAATCATAACAAACCGGAGACCAGGAGACTTATTGGGCTGTGCTGAGAGGGAGATGGCATTAACTTAGTTCTTAAATACATGGAATACTGACGAAGTTTTCCAGGGTGTTGGAGAGCACTTCTCCTTAAGGCAACGCTTAAACAGTTTTGTAATATGGGGGCAAGTTCTGGTCGATGTTTTTTCAACACTATAATTTAAAGTCCGTCTGGGCCTGTTGCGTTTTTACATAGTCATCATTACTTATCACGGCCCAGAGGAAACTCGAGGATAAGGGTTAAAGAGTGTATAGAACAAATTGGAAAATATAGTAACCGTTGGTAATAAAGATTTGGTAAATGTGTTTACTTATATGGAACGGCTCATCAAGAACTTGTTTACGTTAGACTTGAAGACAACAATATTGTAGCAGCTGGAAAGAAGAAAAACGGAAAACAATTCAACATGTGCGCCGTTCTAAAAAAATGGAATCTACGTTTAGGTTTAGGCACAAATAAACATTTGGGGAAATCAGTTATAGAGTTTTCTTCTAGGCGGCTGTTTCTTGTGAAAGTTTTGCGAGGGGGCCATAGAATGGAGCTCAGCTGAGCACTTGCCATGAAAATAACGATAAAACAGAGACAAACTCGCAACATCTCTTCTGTGAGTAAGAGGTTGCAGTGAACAGAAAATGACCTCCCCTACAAGGTTACGAAGTTTATTTTGAACACTATCAAGGCAGGATAAGTTCTATCTAGCAGCTCCTGCTCAGACGTGGCAACAGTACTCCATCCTTGGAGTGCCTGGCTCTTATATAGATGGAGAATTGCATCAGCAGTGAGATATATATTAGGTCGATAGAAGGATGCCACCATTTTCCAGCGGCCTTGGCCACGGATTTAATGTATGTGTTCCGTTTAAGGTCGGGAGTAAAGATCAAGCCCAGAAGCTTGTCAAAACGTGAGGACTCCCCAAGACGAGAGGCATTCCTTTAAATTAATGTCATATGGGGATCAGAACGTTCATGTTGTAAAGAGAAAACTTGGTTTTAGATGCATTAAAAGTAACCAGCCACCTCTTTCTCCATTGTACGACGCACTCAAGATTAGAGGAAGAGAATCAGAGAGAACTTACTCGTTTACGGTCTTATAAGTGCTACCATAGATAGTAGTGTCATCAGCATAGATGTCTACGAATGATGTAAGGATGTGATTTGGAAGATCATTAATATAGATCAGGAAGAGAGTTGAACCCCGGATGGACCCCTAAGGAGCTCCAGCATTAAAACTAAGAGCTTCTGAATTCTGCCCATCAATCACTACTTTTATGGCCCTGTCAGAGAAAAATGATTTAATAATTGAGAAGACATTTCCAGCTATACCGTAGCTGGAGATCTTGTGAAGTAACGTTTATGCCATACTCTATCAAAGGATCACAGTGGAGATAGAACGGAACATGTACATAGCTCAAGGGAAGTTGAGAGAAAAATTCTGGGAGGCACGCATACTGACCGGTAGTATCGGGCACACGGATGGGTTCGTGAACAATCTGGGTGAGGTCATAGGCAATGGCAAAACCCTGACAGAACCTCCCCTCATCATCTGTCTTTTTTCACTAGATCAGCCATTCAACATTATGGACATTGAAGTCACCAAAAATATGAATGTTAGCCGAAGGATGAGTAAACAGGGTGTGGACATCTCGGCGGTCAGATTTAGATGTTATGGTAGGGTTAGGGTTAGGGTTAGGATTAATTATTTAATTATTAATTATGAACTTATCTAGGGAAGTTGTCGGTCTATGCCAGTTTAGCTTATAAATATTATGTCCGGTTTCGTCTCCTGTAAGGTTTAAACGTAGACACCTTATGTTAGGGAAGGAGACATGGTACTAGGGATCTACGTTGGGGGGTCGGTTTTGCAGCCTTGGACTCTGCTATTGGCCAGCATTTGGTTGACAACCCGTGCTGTGCCGATAGATATAAAATAGATTGGTTCGAGGTGCTACATAGAGCGGACTCCAAAAACCATTTAAAGATTTTGGAGGCCGTCTCTATCGCGGTGCGTCAACCTTGTTTGTGCCGGCAAAAAGAAACATCAAACGCATTGTTTCTCTTTGGGGAACTTTGATTTTTTTCTCCCGCTTTTTTTTCTCCCTCGTTGTGCCAACATTTTTAATCGTTTTTTAAACGTAAATAAATTCAATTAATGTCCCCGTACGTTGGCACATCAAATAAGTTCCCCAATAGAACTCTTTATTTTCGTTACAATATTATTTAGATTGCTATCGATTTACTCCTGAAGAGATGATAGCCGAAAGAGCTCTCGAGAAACTTCCGCGTAGTATTTTATTTAAAACCATATACAAATTCTGTACCTCTAAACATGTTTATATATATATATACATATATATATATATGTATATATATATATGATTATATAGACTTGTTAACAAACTAAACAATAAAACATGTGAACCATAGTTCACAATGGAAGATTGAAAATCACTATACATTGTGAACATCCCATCAGCTTAGCTCCAAAAAATATTTCTTTAAAAAAATAAAATTAGGCTTACTAATATATATGGTACTACTTTTAAAGTACTTACTTTAGTAGTTATATTTATGTTGTCACGCGTTTAAACATTTACTGCTGTCTTGCACAACTTCCAGCCAAGTTTTCTCGATTGTGAAACGCCAGTAAGTCATAACAATTAAATTGGTGATTTTATTTAAACAGTGCAAACGAAAACTTGAAAAATATATTCAATTCAATTATAGTTATTCCAAATATCTCGCTAAAACAAAACAAGGTATTTGCTAGGTTAAACTTTGTAGAAAACGATACTACTTATAAAAATATATAATCTACATGTTGGGCTATAAAATTAGTTCTTACACTAAAATAACATTGACGGTCAATTACCGTCCCTATAAATCAGTAAATATCACTGGAAGGAAAAAAGAACATTCGAAAGTGAACAGGCTAGAAGAAAAAGCAAACGCATGTTCTCACCGAATGGTTTTATGTTTTTTTTTAGTTTACTCTAGGCCTTTAAATTTCTTACGTCATTTATTTTCTGATTTCATGTTCACACGGTAACGTTTTTTGTTTTTGTCGTTTTTCTTTATTTTGATCTAATAATGAAGATAATTCTTTATTGCGCCAAAACAAAATTAATATTTTATGCCAAGACTAACACTCTATAATAAAAGAAAAAACATCATATCACTTACATATACACTCGTACATATATGTGCTTACCTGATGTAATACTGCATATATATATATATATATATATATATATATATATATATGTATATATATATATATATATATATATATATGTATGTGTGTGTGTGTGTGTGTGTCGTTTTTAAAGCGCTGGTTACAGTTGAATAAGGGAGCATGTCTGAAAGAGCCGTTTTAATTTAGTGGCAACACTTGCCGCATTGATTCCACACGTAGGTAGGCACACTTACCGTGGGTTTCATAGTTTGTATTATGTATATATATATATATATATATATATATATATATATATATATATATATATATATATATATATAGTGTGTGTATATATATATATGTGTGTGTATATATATGTGTGTATATATATATGTGTGTATATATATATTCATATGTATGTGTGTATATATATATTCATATATATGTGTGTATATATTCATATATATGTATATATATTCAAATATATGTATATATATTCATATATATGTATATATATCCATATATATGCATATATATATTCATATATATGTATATATATATTAATATATATGTATATATATATGCATATATATATGTATATATATATTCATATATATGTATCTATAATCATATATATGTATATATATAATCATATATATATATGTATATATATATATTCACATATATTTGTATATATATTCACATATATTTGTATATATATTCATATATATATATATGTATATATATTCATATATATATGTATATATATTCATATGTATATATATATATGTATATATATTCATATATATATGTGTATATATTCATATATATATGTATATATATATTCATATATATATATGTATGAATATATATATTCATATATATGTGCATATAATCATATATATATATATATACATATATATATTCATATATATATATATATATATGTGTATATATATGTATATATAAGCATATATATTTATATATATGTATATATATGTATATATGTATATATATATGCATATATATTCATATATATATATATATATGTATATATATATATATATATTCATATATATATATATATGTATATATATATATATATATATATATATATATATATATATATATATATATATACATAAGAAATTTATGCTCCATGCACAAATAGGTTTTACGTAAGAAGACAAGTATTTCCACCGGGACCACAAAGAATGCATTCGCTCATAAACGCCCTTTGTAAAAAAAGCAAAGAATCACTATATTTACACGTAATATGTGACTATAATAATAATAGGAGTTGGTGCGGACGTATGATGGAAATAACACAAAACAACAAAGAATCTTACGATTCTATTCAAATAGTATACGTTTCACGGTCGATCCATTCGTCAGAAATAGTCAAGCGTAATTTTCTTTTTTAAAACCTCAAACAAGATAGAAAACAAATCAAACTCTTAACACTATAGTGACAACATATTATTGCAATTATTAGTAGTAGCAGCAGTATTATTTTAGTAGTAGTAGCAGTTGTAGTAGTATTAGTGGGTGTAGTAGTTGTAGTAGTGTTCGGTACTCATTAGAAGTTTTCATGCGAGGAAGGGTAGGGTATTGTTCGCTTACATAAAAAGTGGGCCTTAGTGACTACAAATTATTATTATTATTATTATTATTATTATTATTATTATTATTATTATTATTTGTAAAACGGCCCGCTGATGTGTAAGTTGTGTTGCCCTTGACCGAAGCGAAGAAAAACAATCTCTGTTTTTACAGAGAATCAAAACAAGAAAAATAAAAAAGAAAGTGAAACATTGACAACTTAATTAAAAACAAGACGACGAAGTTATAAAATTTGTACTAAAAACAACAGAAAAGCATTAACATAAAAAGGCCAACGTCGGAATAACATATTATATGATGGCCCGACTCAATCAGCTAACCTGCATGTTCTTATTACTAACGTTTGGATTTCATCCAGTTTGTGTATTTTCTGTAACCATGGAGATTGACGCATTTACTGATGGGAAAAGACTTGTTGCATACTTAAAATCTTACAAGTCTTCAAAACCGGAATGCGTTCTTCACACAGACGGGTATGTAATTATTTTATGTTATTCACTAAAGTAGTGTTTAAAACGTATTTAATTTTGTTATTGTTTGCATTCGATTGTTGGTGTTGTTTTTGTTGTTGTTTTTGTTAAAGTTATCTACACAAGAAGTTTCTCGTATGTCCATAACTCAGCTAGGGATTTTATTCCTAGGCCCCCAAACTCAAATGATATTTGACCATAACTATAATGACCTGGACAATGTTAGTTTTTCGGCGATAATTTAGTTGTGTGCAGTTATAGGAGGTTAACCGTACAAGGGTTTGCCATCACTTTTTTAGAATCAGTTAGTATATTGATAATCGCCTGAGGCGCCCTCACCGAAAATTCCAATCGATCTGCCCAAACACTTTTTTCAGGTCGATCTGCCCAACTTCATTTTCCGATCATGGTTTCTACGTTATTGAACTGAGAGCGAACTATCCCCCCCCCATATGCCATTGTATGTGATTACTCACGAATCTGCTGGAAAAAAAGCAAAGTTTAATTTTTCTTCTGATACTACTGTGTATAGATATATTTTTCTTCAGTCCTCGAGGAAGACATTCTATACTAATGCAATTATTTTTTAGCGACCTCTTTAAAGGGAGCTGAATTATTTGCATAGATAACGAATAACTTGGGTCTAACTCTGACCTCAACGTGGATGCAAGTACATTGGCTTTGTTAACTAGCACTCTAACAATTATTTATTACTATTGTTGATATAATTGTCTTCTTCTTCTTCTATTATTATTATTATTATTATTATTATTATTATTGTTATTGTTATTATTATGAGTATTGTTTATATAATAATTATTAGTATTGATATTATTATTATTATTATTATTATTATAATTTATTATTATATTATTATCATTATATTTATCATTATTATTATCATTATTATTATAGTTATTACTATTGTTATTATTGTTATTATAATAATTATTATTTATATAATAATTATTATTATTGATATTATTATTATATAATTATCATTATAATTATCATTATAATTATCATTATCATTATTGTTGTTATTATTATTATTATTCCCGTAATATTGATTAGAGGTGGTGGTTGTAGCAATTGTATTATAAATAGTAGTGGCATTAATAGTAGTTAAATCGGCTATGTTTTGTAATTTTTTAAGTCGCGAATAAATAATATGTATTATTTATATTATTCAGACATGGATTATATTCTCGAATAGATATGATCGATGTAACCCCCAACGTTCTTTAAGTGCGTATTTGTGATGCGACAATTTTTATATCGTATTCGCGAAACGGAATTAAATTTCCAATGGATTTTTTGCAATTTTATTCCCCGGGGTAACTCCCTGTACTCATTCAGTCTTAATAGGTTGAAGTCCAAAACAGCTCTGAATTATATATAAATGTAAATCATAAACACGGGTGAAATTCACATCGAAAATCCTTTGAGGTTGTAAACATTAAAAATAGTGCACTGCATGGTCAAATATTTATAAAATTTATTCATAAAATTTATGTTTGCAAAGAGTTGTATTTTACAGATTCTACAAAATTTCTCCGCCAATTTCGGGTCTAAACACGTTTAACTTTAGATGTAGATAAGTTGGACATAATTTAACCATTGTATTTAATTTTGAAAAAAATAATAAAGGTTAAAAGGGTCAAAATTGGAGTGAAAGTTTAAAAAGAATTGACGTCTGAGGCCCTTACGTCTACGGCCAGTTTGGTCTAATATTTGAAATCTTACATGAAGAAGCGTATTCACACGTAGGGTAAGTTATTAATAGTAGATGGAACACGGGAAAAACCGGGTTAAACTGCTAGTATATAAATATATAAGAAAAATGTGTGTATGTGTGTGTCTCAGTGTGTACATTTCCCTATCAAAATACTCCCTCAATTTTCCTCTACGGACTCGACTTTTACAAAAAGGGTATTGAAATTGGAAAAATATTTTTAATCAATTTTCGGAAAGACACTTGGCTGTCAATTGGTCAAAGTTCAAGAATTTCACTTTTGAAATCTCTACCAAATTCTTCCGCTTATGTTGGGTCGACACAATTAAAATTTTAGATATAGGTTACTTAGACATGGATGAAACATTTTAATTTGATTAAGCTATACATGTAAATGTTATACATGTTAATGTTTTAAAATTTGGGTCCTCTGATCCAATTTTAAGTCTAAAGATTTGAAATTTACACAAAGTGTATAAAGCCATGGGCAAAGTTACGTGTCTAAAATTTTGAAAATTTAAATACCGGGTATAAAGACGCGCAGCAAGTTTTTAATCAGGTTTGTGGCGGAAATTTGGCTGCCAAGAAGTCAAGGTTTAACGAATTGGGGTTGACAGACATTACTAAACCGCTCTGCAAATTTAGGGTGTAAACACTTGAAATTGTAAATGTGAGTAACATAGACATAAGCCAAACATTTTAATATAAGTATATACGTATACACACACAGTTATTAACAGTACATAGCACCCAAGCTAAGCCGTGATAAATTACTTGTACACACTAACGCACACACACACATACACACACACATATATATATACACTATATAATAAATATATATATATATACAATATATAATAAATATACATGTATAATAGATATATAATAAATATACGATATATAATATATATATATACACATATAATATACTTACATATATCATTTATCTATACAATATATATATAATATATACACGCACATTTATATAGCATATATTATATATATATATATATTTATATATATATATATATATATATATATAACTACTTAATTTACTCACATAAAATTAATATACGAAAGTATAGATTTATGCGTAAACTTTAAGCATTTACATCAAAAGTGCTCATAAGACTGAGGAGTCCTAGAGTGGATGAAACGCCGAATATTTAGTGTAGCTTAATCGCCATATAGATTTTATAAATTAGTATATATATATATATATATATATATATATATATATATATATATATATATATATATATATATATAGATATATAGTTAGTGGAAATGGTAATTAATAAAAACTGAAAAAGTGCTCAATACCGTTGTAGAGCAGATATGCGTTGTATTTTTTATTACCGTATCTTTCTGTTATGTTAAATTCTTGTTTCAGCTACTTGGCCGTTTTTTGGCCGTCTGTAGCTTCCTCAGACTTTTACACAAATGTTCAAATAGCGAGCAGTTCTGTAAAAGTCTGAGGATGCTACAAACGAACAATAAACGGCCAAGTAGCTAAAACAATAATGTAACATAACAGAAAGATACGGTAATAAAACATAAAACGTATATATATATATATATATGTGTATATATATACTATCAATATATATATAATTATATATATATGTATATATATACTATCAATATATATATATAATTATATATATATGTATATATATACTATCAATATATATATATATATATATATATATATATATATATATATATATATATATATATATATATATATATATAATTTCAGGAAAGATACGGAAATAAAATACTAATTCAGGAGCCCGTACCTGTAGTACATTTTTCTTTCAAACAATTACAAGCTTACAAATAATAATATCAGGTATTATGTATATTTTTATCTCCGATTATAAAATCCGCTCTTATAATATAGCATAGATGGCATCAGCATATTATACCATATTTACACAGACAACTATATATATATATATATATATATATATATATATATATATATATATAGATATAAAAGGTTTTTATTTATATATATATATATTTATATATATATATATATATATATATATATCTGTATATATCAGTTTCGCTCTACATAATAAACAAAACGTGTCTTCACACAGTTTGTTAAAATCAGCGAATCGTCACGACATGGTAATGGACAACTTGTTTCTAAAAAGTAGTAGACCTGATTTTACTCCCATGTATTTCTCTCCTTTTTTCTCTTTCTTTCTTTCACTTTTGTCCTGTCTCTCTCTCTTTATCTATCTATCTTTATATACACCCCCCCCACACACACAAATATATATATATATATATATATATATATATATATATATGAATATATATATATATATATATATATACAGAGAGAGAGAGAGAGAGAGGGAGAAAGAGAGAGAGATAGAGAGAGAGAAAGTTATATTTTTTTGGAAAAATATTTTGAGCAGATAGCTCTATTCGAAGGAAAATTTCCGAAAATAAGAGCGTATCATTTTCAAAGATTAATATGAGATAATTTATCGGTACCATCGGTTTTAAACCTGGTAATATACACCTGATTATGATACTCATATGAAGATCTGACGATATCGATGGCTAATCTAATATAATCCTTCTGTACTTGAACATATGTACACACACACGCCCACACCACCACCCACCCACCCATACACACATATATATATATACATACATATATATATATATATATACGTATATGGCTATATACTTACATGCATATATATATATGTACATATATGAATATATTTATATACATGTATATTTATATGTGCGTATTTATATATGTATATATACATATATATATATGTATATATATATATATATATATATATATATATATATAAATATATATACATGTATGACCTCCAATCTTATATTATTGAAATACCAAATGACGTTTATTGTCCGTAGAGATATAATTAAATGCGTTGCTAGCAAACATTTTTTTTATGTTTAATATGTCACTTTAAATTCTTTCGTGAAATCTTCTGCCAAGATATGTAAACAAACGCAATAATAGTTAAGTTTATTATGTTGTAATATGCTTTGTATATAATTCGTAATATATATCCGTACTATTTATTAATAAGCCGTATTTACATAACATAACAGGAACATTTGTAATAACTTTCTAATCCTGATTTGTAATAGTCGTGAGTATATTTGGTAATGAAACGTATAAATACAATTGGCAAACATACATGCATATATATATATATATATATATATATATATATATATATATGTATATATACAGAGAGAGAGAGAGAGAGAGAGACAGACAGACAGACAGAAAAAGGTATGCACTGACCTTTGTGTTCATCAACGGTTCGTCTTTATTTCTAGACTTTGAAAAAAAGACGAAATGTTGATGAACACATAACTCGGTTTGTTCGTATTTATTTCTCTATTTCGTCGGAATAATAGTTTCCATCATCCTCAACACAGACACAGACACACACACACATACACACACATATATATATATATACTTACATAAATAAATATATATATATATAATTATATATATATATAGGTGTATATTAATACACACACACACACACACACACACATATATATATATATAGGGGGGGAGGGGATGTATACATTATATAAAGGTATATTTTCAGAAGTACTGGGTGACCACAAAAAAAGCGGGCTCCAAATCTAATTAGGCACACTTTCTTAGTGGTAAGGCCAAATGAAATTAAACTTTGCTCATAACTAGTTTATTATATACAAAACATCACATCAAAACACTAGGGTATTTGGCTTTTTCATCCGTTGACTGTAAAATTCTCAGAAAACCATGTAACGCCCTCTGTTTGTTTGGGTCACCAATGCCGTATAGCGAGTTTTATATTAGTGTGCTCAATACTGACGTAAGGTAGGATATAATCTCAATTTTCTTTTTACATAAGCAGTAATATATTGCTGCGCGTAAATAAGCTCCGCTCAGCTAGTTACTAGGAACGTGAGGTCACTTCAAGCGATATACTTACACGAAAACAAAATTCGCAAACATATTATGTTTGCTGTTTTATTGAGAATTATCAGGAGGTTTCGTCCCATGTTAAAATAGGAATGTGTTTTATGTAAAAAGTTAAAATAGAGAGGTGAATTATGGTATGCGTTGACGTATAGAGAAAAGGAGAATAAATTAAAAGATTGTAGAAATAATGATCATAAGACAAAAGTAAAACCATTTATGTATGCCACTATGCTAGTCGGCAACGTTTTTAACACCTTAATAAATTAAACATTCTGGTGTGTAATGGGCCTAATGGAAGAGAACTGTCAAGTTGATAACTTCTTTACAAGAAAAGGTTCCACTTTTCTTGTAAGAAACACTTAGATAGACCGAGATTCGAACTTTGTAAGCAACGGTCAGAAATATATTAGGAAATGGAATGTTGAATTTCGCATTGTTTTTTTTCACATAAAATAGTTTAGATATGTTGTTGTAAAAGGAATTTCAATTGTGCAATTCTTTTTATGAAAACTGAATTAAAATAAGGTCAGCTAGAAATTAAAGAACAATGCAATTTGATATGTTGAAAATAAATTGGGAAAAATAGGAGTAAGAATTCTTTGTCTGCAGAAATGGTTTGGAAACGTGCTGAGTCCCGCAAGTTTAGGCCAAATAGGTCGATCACCTTGACAGACACACGCATGGCGTCTAGCAGAAATTAATTCTCGATATATATATATATATATATATATATGTATATATGTATATATATATATACATATATATATATATATATATATATATATATATATAAGATGAGTTGGAGCCAGAGATAGGAGACAGAGCTGACAGGTTTTGAGGAGGGCCCCTTTGGAAGCGAGGGAGAACGTTTTAAACATGAAGAAACAACTTTAAATTCTTGGATGCCATAATCATTTCGACCGGTCAAATGGAATGAAAGAACATCTCATATTTTTGTAACTGCCGTCTTTGTGCAGTCTTGTACAACAAAGGTAATGTGTAATCATCTTTAATTCACTTTATATAAGCCATCTAAGTAATGTGTCCCCGCTCTCCATCATAAGTAATGCCTGCACCCTATTATGTGTTATAAGAACTGATCACCCTCTCACTGCAATAGGCGTTATAAGAAGAAACATCACAGAAGTGTATAAATGTCTCTCTCTTCACTCTCCCCTAATCAATATGAATGCCCCCATCCTATCTCTTAAAAAGACTCCATCTCTCAGGACTAAGGCAAAATTGTATTGATAATTCTTAAAGGATGACCATATTATTTTCTAAACACTTCTGTATTTACAAAAAAAAAAAAACGCCCCTGGTGTGAACTGCATTGCTATGGGTTCAATATTGCTGATCGACATCTTCGCAGCTGGCAAAAATTGCAAGTTTTCTGACCAGAAACACAGAACATAAAACCGTGACAAAATAATAATATCAGTTCCGCGCAGTAGTTACTCCTGACCTTGCTAGCGTTATGAAATAAAAGGGTGAATATGATTACCTGTTATATTCCTTATCTCAACTTCCACAAAGTCTTTTCAGACCAGCTCTATAAAGAATCGCTCAAACTAACAGATAGCGTTGTTGACCATTATTCCCCGGCATTTAAATAAATACCTAGCCCCAACACTTGCCGTGTAAATGCAAATAAAATATTTTTTTTTATAATTTTAGCGAGTAGTTGTATTTTACACTAGAGAAATAATGGGTTTCCCTGTACTTCGTTAACGGTCCAAATGTTCGCTACCAAAGTGCTATTGTCACCTATTTATTAACTTTTGCCAGTTTTACTAGTCTCATTTTTATCATAGGATTTTCTGGGGCTATTTTTACCTAGATTTCTTTGTCCGAAAGCGAGGCTCCCATCTCACATCTTAAGGTCATATGTAGATCCTGAGAATTTTCCCGTCTTAGCTATAACGCGCATTCTATAAGCACTTGCCCCTAAGGAGATAATGTTTTTTCTTTATGACAATATGAGGTTATTTAATCTCGTGCCCCGCCCACCGAATCTATGTCACCCTTTTTAGAAACGCGTTTCTCATCGTTGAGCACATTCAGTTCATTTATTTGGTCAAATTAGCGCTGATCATCGTATAAGGTTAGATCACGCTGAACGACATAAAAACAAATAAAAAATAAAATTTAAAATGTCGACGATATTTTACGCGGTTACGGTAGCCTAATCAATACGTTCTTTGGTAATAAAGCCATAGTTGACTTCTGTCGCCGGGTTCGAATATATCGATAAGGGTATTCGTGCCACCCTGCATTGAATATTCTCGAAAGGATTAAACTCTAGAGCCTATAGGTATTTAATAATCTTTATAGTATATATATATATATATATATATATATATATATATATATATATATATATATATATATATATGCTAGTTGGCCGTTGACCCAGCAAAAGAGTTCATTTGCCCTTTGGAAGGTCTTGTTTTTAATCCTTCAGGGAGACTAGCCGCCCTCCTCACCAAACAAGTCTGGTGGGGGAACCAGTGTAGTCGCCTGTGACCCGACCATGAGGCAGGTGGTACCGTGTATATTTTTGTGTGTGTATATGTGTATTGGGGTAGAGAAGGATCCCGTAAGCTGTGGTGAAGGTAACCTTTCTAGGAGAAGCAAATCTCTGATTAAAAAAAAAACATTATGCGGAAGACCAGTACCCGCATTAGAATGGTCTGCAGTTTAATTTGATGTTGGCTATCTTACTCTTGCTTGTTGCTGGATCTCAACATTTTGAACCGAGAGAGATACTTAGCTGTCGTACAAAGCTACGACTCTATAACATCATATTTGTATAGATACTCCCTCAGACATTTGAGCTCATGAATTTTAAATGTCTGAGGGAGTGGCACTCGTCGGACAAGACGTTGAAATCATCATCATCATCACATTTATATATATATATATGTAAATATATATATATATATATATATATATATATATATATATATATATATATATATATATATATATATATATATGGCAGTAAATTTGTTGAACTCTTTTCTCATATCGGTTCGACTTCGCACAGTTACTTTCCATTGGCATTGTTAAATTAACCTGTGATTCATAATTACATCTCTTCAGATATAATCACCTTTTAATTTCTTTTCAGGGGTAAATATTTACCAATAAACGAGGACCATGTAACACTTATGACCTCATCAGATCTTGACAAATACTTAACAAACTGTACAACACTCCGCTTGTGGCCGGATGGAAACAGACGAAGAAAAAGGCAGTTAACATATCCCGGTATGTTAAAACAGTTTTAGGTTGCTGTCCTTAGTACGTTTAACTTATACAAATTACAAATAGAAAGAAATTGAACGCATAAATTTACATATGCAAATGCATTGAATATTTTCAAGGACGTACAAGATTTTAATATATATATATATATATATATATATATATATATATATATATATATATGTTTTATGTATATATATATGTATACGCATATATATATATATATATATATATATATATATATTAAATTATAATTCAATGAATTTCAGTTGCATATCGAGCAATTCTTGTTTAGATTGGATAACTAATAGAATATAACTGCCAGTAATATTTTGTAAACCTACAATCTCACGTTTACATAACAACTGATTGTTAAATAAAAAACTATTCCGAAGTATATATATATATATATATATATATATATATATATATATATATATATATTAGATTCTTCTTTTTCTTATTTAATCTCGTTAACTTTTTTCTGGTGAATCTTTACTGAACATATTTTATCTTTTGAAATATATATTTCAGTTGCTGATCTCCCAACAAAAGGAGGGTTTGCCTGTAAATTCACCTTTGTCTATTCGACCGTTCGTCTCCCATCACTTTTCTCATAAACAACACCTTTGAATTTTTTGAATGTTTGCACAAACGTTAAGCATGAGATAAGTAAAAATGTAACAAAATAGATATTCCAGGAAAACCCCGGTTGCCCCATTAGAGGTTCCTTTCGGATTAAAATGGCTAAAATTTACACTTTTGTGCTTATTAAAAAAGTTGATGCCTTGATTTTTATAAAACTTTCTGAAAATTTGTAATTAACTGTTTTTTTATATAATTTTGTGTGTCTATATTTAAGGATAGCTCTTCGTTGTGCCCCAGAAGCTATTTCATGGCGAATAAAAACATTCCATTTTTGGGAGTATATTACAATATTTGCCTAAAATGTTATGTGCATATCGATTTAGCAGCTTTGCACGTGCTGAACTCAATTTTAAATGCCTTAAGACCTTTTTAAACTATTAGGCCTAAATAGGAGTAGATACCACAGACATTTATTTTTTTGCATGGTGCAGAACTCACGTTTACATATATAAGGCATAAACTGCAGCGTTTGTAAGTTTTTACTAGGATTTGACGTTCCCTGGGGACTTTTAGTATTAAATGGAGGGGGCAAATGATGAACTTATTAATTGTTTGCCTCGTTTACTGTACACTCACTGGGAACTATGCATGCTTAACTTGTTATGTTTAAAGTTCATTCAAAAATGAATTTAGTAATTATTTAATGCAATATTTTACTATTTTAAATATTAATGTATACAAACATACTTATATCCTCGTAACGCAATCGAAATATACGTTGCCATATTCACTTCCAGATGTATTTTTAACTACGGTATCCGTGGATGGTGTGACAAATACATGAAACCTCCGCGGGAACGTAATTACCTTGTAACCTTGTTCGACATAATTTTAAGTTCTTCAGCACATGCTGAGGAAGTCTAGCTTATATGAAAAAATGATTCCAAACAGTTGATTCAGTAGACAAACGCATAGCACATGCAAGACGCTTCACAGATAATTACTTTTCATTTTTCTGCTGCATTGTGTACTAATGCCGTATCAGAATAGTGCAAAGTAAGGATGTAAGCACATGTTCACACAAAGAAGTACTATAGCACCACTAACTCTTACCAATGCGTAATATCAAGCTATGTTGCGAAGACAGCGTGGACTCTGTTGATTCGTCCGCAAATTAAAAAAAAAAACATACTAATAGAAAAAAGTATAAAAGCATAATAAAATTGTAAAACAAAAATAGTTGTAACATACAGAACATATTTCTTTGAAGGATTTAGACGGAAGCTTTTCCCGGCGATTTATAAATATGAATTTAAAAATAGACACTAATATCAACGACCATGAAGTTTATACACGTCAATCAAGTAAGCTTTACTTGCCCAACGATTTTCCTCTAACTTTACCTTAGACATATCAAGCCACTTCTTCCCAAAATATTATTTAAGCTCAGCTAGTAGACTCGTTAGTCTGAAATTTTCTCAGTTTAATGGCGTTAATCACTTAGAACTCCGAGGCCTGATTACTTCCTTGCTATACAAATTAAGAAACATTTAGTTTATTTTCTACATGTATTATCCATGTTTCATGTAATGCTATGTCGTGTCCTGCTTTCTTGATAAAACCTGTTATTGACAGGAAATTATGATGTGACATTCTCAAACAAAGTTGTATTGTAGGTTATGCGGTTTTATTAATGACATCGTTTAGGCACGTTTAGTATACTGATGTACCTTTCCGTGTAGCTATGCGATGTAAATACTAAAATAAATGGACAACTTGATATTATTTGTAAACCTTTAATGAGGTGTATGTGTCTATTTTCGCATCATGCTTTTTAATACAGGATCATTTATAAACATAAAACGGTTATTTTTTATATGATTTGAATTTAGCCATAAAATATACAAAGGATATGCTCAAAGTGTATTTAGGTAATATCTGCTTTTGTAATTGAATTCATGACAGAGGTTTTTTTTATAAAAGTAAATTATTACTCTGAGCAAAACTCATTTCCAGCATCTGTATTAAACCGTTATATATGATCGCCAAATCTTGAGTACAAACAAATTACAGAAGCCTATTCATAATAAGTATTGCTAGTGCTTAATATTTAATAGGCCTACTTCTATCTCTGCTCAGCTACTTTTGATTTAACGGACTGAGCATATAGCTCTCTTGCATTTTTTATTACTCTTTTACAGTGGTTACTGACAGTCCTTAAAGCAGCTTTAGTCTCAGTACATCTACTAAGTTGATAGCTATGGAAAAAGGGAGTTCTGTGCGCGATGGCAGCAGCACATTCTGGGGAGAACCATGGCTTATTGTTAGGTTTTGTTGGATTTTTTTGGATAGTATGGACCGGTCTTGGCCTACAATTAAGCATTCGATCAGATATGATACTAAAGAATACATATGAGCTGGGCATATCATTTCGATAGTCATATGAGATGGTCGTCCTTTTCGGCGATATTAACATGATGATATCATCCATTATTGAAAATCAAGGGAAAAAGGAAATCAATATAAGTTTTCTCCATAAAATATTTGTATCAAACAATAAATTATCACCTTAAATATATTTGTATACATTTTATTCTACAGAATTTTATATTAAGCATTAAAACTGTAAATATACACACACACACTACACGCACACACACATATATATATGTATATATATATATATATATATATATATATATATATAGTAAGTTATAAAATATATATGGGATTAAGCTACATTGAATGTTCCGCGTTTCATCCACTCTTGGACTCTTCAGGCTTATGCGCGAATTTTGTGGTTGCCTGCATTTTTATATACGCGCCTTCTATTGAGATTTTTGTTAGCCAATCAGCTTTCTAGTATCCACCGCACACTTCCTATCAGCCAATGAACATGCACTTACCGGACAAAGGCCAATTTGGCCTCTGGTTGATCTGTTCCTTTGTGTGTGCTCTATTTAGACTGGATATCTTTTTTCTTGATCTGTTTTACATCTAAGTAGGGTTGTTTTATGTTAGTTTATATATGTGCATTATATATATATATATATATATATACATATATGTGTGATAATTTATGTATATTTATGTTTATTTAATTTATTTATTTGTTTATTTTCTATTGTTTTTATAAGTTTTAAAATTATTTTTCATCGCTATCCTAGGGTAAATTTTATACTGTGAACAAAGTTGTTCGCTATTTCTCTTCTACAGTTTAATATTTTTTACACATGGAGGTCACCACTTATCAAGGCCAATGGCCACTCAGGGATAAGGGTTATTGTGTGTACAGTAATCAAAGGGATAGTGTAGCATTAGTATTGGAGAATTTGTAAGGTGTGATTACGTATGGGGCGGCGGTTCATCAGAGATCTGTTTGTGTTGGACTTGAAGACATCCACGTTGAAGTCGGGAGGGGAACAGGCCAGCTAAACAGGCGTGCAGTTCTAAGAAAGAAGCTTTGTTCATGGTATCTACGTTTTGATTTAAGCACCGATAGGTAGTGGGGAAAATTTTCGACGGTAGTTTCAGCTAGTCGGGTGTTTTTTGAGAAATATTGACGAGGGAGGGACCAGATAATGGAGCTCAGACGATCACCTGCCATGGAAGTAACGATAGAACAATGACAGGCTCGCTACGTCTCTTCTGTGGAACATAGGTTGCAGGGTAGAGAAAAGTGCATCCCCCACCAAACCACAGAGTCTATTTGTACTCCGTCAAGGCAGGATAGGCTGTTTTTTTCAGCTGCCGCCCAGATGTGGCAGCAGTACTTCATATTTGGACGTACTTGGCTCTCATATAGATAGAGAATTGCATCATTAGTGAGATATCTTCTGGGGCGGTAGAAGGATCCCACCATTTTTCCAGCGACCTTGGCCACAGACTTGACGTATGTGTTCCATTTAAGATCAGGTGTAAAGGTCAAAGCCAGGAGCTTATCAAATCCTGGAGCCTCCCTTAGACGAGAGCTATCCATTTCAATTGATGCCAGATGGGGATCAGAGCGTTTATTATGTAGAGATAGGAGCTTGGTCTTAGATGCATTAAAGGTAAGCAGCCACCTCTTTCCCCACTGTAACACGCGCTCAAGATCAGAGGAGGGAGAATCAGAGAGAACATCATCATTTCCGGCCTTTGATGTGTTACCATAGATGGTTGTGTAATCAGCATAGATGTAAACGAAAGATTTTAGTATGTGTTTTGGGAGATCATTGAGAGTTGGGACCAGCATGGACCCCTGAGGAACTCCAGCATTAATACTGTGGGCCTCTGATTTCTGCCCATCAACCACCACTGTTATGAGCCTATCAGATAGAAAAGATTTAATAATAGACATATATATTTTATAATTACTAACTAGCTCTACCTTCGTATTGGGCACTTTTGAAGTAAATACTTAAGGTTTACGCCTAAATTAACACTTTCGTATATTAATTTTATGTGAGCAAATGAAGTAGTTATACATTTATATATATATATATATATATATATATATATATATACACACACATATGTGTGTATGTGTGTTTAAATTATCTCTTGGATGTTCATAATCGAAAATATGTTCGTTATGTAATCTGTTTGCAAAAAATGAATAGGACCCACACTGGATGACAAGCAGTGATGCTAGGTCTTCCTTCGCATTCGATTGAAATTGCGTGTTTTCTGATAACATGCAATCAATTCAAAATAAAACGATTCAATGTTAAAGGCTTTATTAATAATTTATAATTAATTTCCAGAATCTAATGACGTTATAAGTAAAGAGTAAGTGCAATAAAACGAGCGGAAACGTGTAATATTGTGACGATAAATGCTGCATTTTTAATCATTTGAGCTAAGGCGCGCATTACCCATATGATGCGGCTAACCGTCGTTGCATTAGTCAATAGGTGTATAGAATATTCCATTCATATGGAAATTATCGCTTTATATAGAAACTGAACACTGCCCGATGTTAGAAATGTTTAAACTTACCAAAAAAAAGGCACTTTATTTTTAGCAAACATATTAATGGAATCTTCAATTAATTTTTGCTATAGATGTTATTTCAAATAGTAGGAATCTTTGACAGAACGGAAGTCGGCTATCATCTAAGACACTCAGCAATTAGAAAATTGTTTTTTTCAATTTAAATTTTAAAGGTAGTTTCTGGTGATATGAATTTCTTATATAAAACATAAACTAGTGAAAATAATGTTTATACATACGTGCTATTTTTCTCCAGGCACAAAATGGTGCGGAATTGGAAATGATGCAAACAATCCTTCAGACCTTGGAAGCGAACCAGAAGTTGACATCTGTTGCCGCGATCACGACCATTGTGAAATATACATTCTTCCTTTTCATAATAAATTTGGTCTCTACAATTTTTCGTTGTTCACATGGTATGTAGAAGAACATCATTAACTATTTACTATTATCTTCCAATGAACGTAACAATGTACAAGTATTGATTTTTTATAAACGAATCTAAATGCAACCCCAAATAAAATCGTAAATGATTGTATAAATGTGAATAAATGATTGTATAAATGTGAATAATTTTGGAGATTCTCATAAACATGTTTAACACGAACATAGTTTTAGTTTTTTTCTAATCTTGGAATCCTTTTTTTTTTTTTTTTTTTTACAAAGGCATCACCACATTATCAAGGCCCAGAGGCCACTCAAGGATAAGGGTTAAAGAGTGTACAGTAGAAGTTGGTCAATATAGTAATCATTAGTAATGAAAATTTGGTAAATTTAATAACTTATATGGAACGGCTCATCAAGAACTTATTTACCTTAGACTTGAACACAACCATATTGTAGTCAGCCGGAAAGCAGGAAAACGGAAGACAATTCCACAGGCGTGCAGTTCTAAGAAAGAAGCTTTGTTCATGGAATCTATGTTTAGGTTTAGGCACAGATAAAGAGTGGGGGAAATTATTGATAGTGTTTACAGCTAGACGAGTGTTTCTTGTGAAAGTTTGGCGAGGGGGGACCATAGATTGAAGCTCAGTTGAACACTTTCCATGAAAATAACGATACATCAGAGACAAACTCGCAACATCTCTTCTGTGAGATAGAGGTTGTAAGGAGGAGAAAAGGACATCTCCTACGAGGCTACGAAGTCTATTTTGAACTCTATCAAGGCAGGACAAGTCCTTTCTAGCAGCTCCTGCCCAGATGTGGCAACAGTATTCCATCCTTGGACGTACCTGGCTCTTATATAGATAGAGAATAGCATCAGCAGTGAGATATCTACTGGATTGATAGAAAGATCCCACCATTTTTCCAGCGGCCTTGGCAACAGATTTGATATACGTGTTCCATTTAAGATCAGGAGTAATGGTCAAGCCCAGAAGCTTGTCAAAACTTAAGGCCTCCTGAAGACGAGAGCCATTCATTTCAATTGATGACAAATGTGGATTAAAATGTTGATGATGTAAAGAGAGAAGCTTGGTTTTAGATGCATTAAAAGTAACCAGCCACTCCTTTCCCCATTGTACTACATGCTCAAGATCAGAGGAGAGAGAATTGGAGAGTACTTGCTCGTTTACTGTCTTAGATGTGGTACCATAAATGGTAGTGTCGTCAGCATAAATGTCTACAAATGATGTAAGGATATGATTTGGAAGATCATTAATGTAGATCAGGAAAAGAGTTGGGCCCAGGATGGATCCCTGAGGGACACCGGCATTAATACTGTGAGCTTCTGATTTTTGCCCCTCAACTACTACTCTTATGAACCTATCAGAAAGAAATGATTTAATAATTGAGAAGACTTTTCCAGCTATACCATAGCTAGCGATCTTATGAAGTAAACCTTTATGCCATACCCTATCAAAGGCTTTAGATATGTCAAGAGCAATTGCCCTAGAAAGATTGCCACCGTCGAGAGATTTGCTAATCCTATGCGATATAACTGTAAGGACATCTGCTGTAGATCTAGCAGAACGGAAACCATATTGAGTGTCACTAAGAAGGTTATTTTTGTTGAGATGTTTGATTACTTCTGTATTTAACACAGATTCTAGCAACTTACTCATGACGCACAGGAGACTTATTGGCCTGTACTGAGAGGGGGATGAGCGATCACCTGAATTCTTAAATACAGGGCATACTGATGAGATTTTCCAGGGAGATGGGAAACTATTCTCCTTAAGACAACGTTTAAACAGTTTTGTAAGTATGGGCGCTAGTTCAGGTTTAAGTTTTTTGAGTACTATAATTGGAATACCATCAGGGCCAGTTGCTTTACTGGAATCAAGGTTTTTGATTAACTTGGCAACATCACGTACAGATATACGTATATCACATAGCGTGTTTTCTGATACAGGAGGAAATATTGGGGGTTGGCGGTCTTGGTCGCAAAGGGTAGAATTAGCTGCAAAGTTCTTGACAAAGAGTTTGGCTTTGTCTGATGCTGACGAGATTACCTCAGGTCCATTGATAATAGTTGGGATGGAGCACACGCTTCTGTTCAGGATTCTGTTTGCTATTTGCCAAAACTGGTGGGAACCAAGCCGCTGCTCAGCTACTTTGGACTTAACAGATTGAGCATACAACTCTCTTGCGTTCCTTATTACTTTCTTACAATGGTTGCTGGCAGTCCTGAAAACGGCTTTAGTTTCCATACATCTATTACGTTTGAAGCAGTGGAAAAAGTGATCTCTGTGCGCAATGGCAGCAGCACATTCTGGAGAGAACCATGGCTGGCTGTTAGGTTTTTGCTGAAACTTTTTAGAGGGTATGAAATGGTCAATACCTACAATTAACCATTCAGTTAGGTCTACTACTATAGAGGACACATCCTTTTTAAACATGGAATGCAGAGGTAGATCAGATATAAATGTACGGAAGCTATCTCAGTCAGCCTTAGTGTATCGATATACTGTACGATGAAGTGGTACGTCTGGGGACTTATTACATTTCATTTTTATCTTAATTGATACAACAGAGTGGTCGGAAGACCCAAGAGGCGACAGAACAGAAACTGAACATAGTTCAGGGCAAGTTGTGAGAAAAAGGTCTAGTAGGCTCGCATACTGGCCGTCATTATCGGGCACACGGGTAGGTTCCAGAACAATCTGAGTGAGGTCATAGGCAATGGAGAAATCATGACAGAACCTCCCCTCATCATCGGTCTTGTTTGAGTGGATCAACCATTCGACGTTGTGAACATTGAAATCTCCACATACGTGAATGTTAGCTGAAGGATAAGTAGAAAGGACTTGGTCAATTTTCTCAGATATGCTTTGAAAGATAGTAACTCCGCTGTTGTGGGGGCGATAGAGAGTAAATATAAATGCAGTAGTGTGAGCTAAAGCAACCCGGAAGCACATATAGGGTAAGTTAGGATCTTCCCTGGAGATGTCCTTCCCACATGGAAAGCTATCTTTAATATAGGCACATATTCCATGCCCATGGCGATCTTGGGGGTCAGATTTAGAAGTTAAGTTAGAGTATCCTGTAATTGCAAACTCATCTAGGGAAATAGCCTGTCCAATGCCAGTTTCACTTAAAAATAAAAGGTCTGGTTTAGTCTCCTGTAATTGGGTTTCAACCTCTGAATGTTAGAACGTAGACCCCTGATGTTGGAGAAGGAGACATGGTAGTAGGGGTCTACGTTGGAAGTTGGAGAACCGGGTTTAATCGTGTATTTTTTCTTGAAACTTGTCATGATGAAATTTTGGAATTTGTGGACTAGGTCGACAGATTTTCTTAGAGCAGGGCAAAGAGGGGAAACTAAGAGAGAAAAAGAAACGAAGAATTTTTTTTTTGTACCACATGATAAGGTAAAGCCGTAACAATTACCCACTAGTATGGCATCGAGAGGCCCCACCAGAAGCTACTGCATGGTCAAGATTCCATTCATCAAATGGCAATACAGCAGCCCCAGTACTTTGCACCTGCTGATAGGACAGCCTCCTTAGTGGTTAATCCAAGGTTCGGGTCCCTGACTATCAGGCGGATAACGTCAGCCCAGACAAAACGTTTACGTCCAGCACCCTTACTAGTGACATGGCTACAAGGATAGACATAGAAACAGAAAATTTCCACCAACTCTGCCAACTGTTCGCGCAAAAATACTGCCAACCTAGAACACAGCTTTTTCTTCTCCCTTTGTCAGAAAAATCACTCATTTAAAAAATGAGGACTGAGGGACAAACACTTTTAAATAGTATTTAATCGATTATAAAAAAATGTTAAATAATTACATTTTATAGAATACATGCCTAGAAATAGAATTTCATTTCTTACAGATGAAATTAAATCGATTATATTTTCTGATAGGGGATGATGCAATAACAATGCCTAAAATTAAAAGGGCAACATCTTTCATCAGAATGTGAATGGATTTTTATATATACACACACCTATATATACATATATATATATATATATATATATATATATATATATTATTATACATATATATAAAGAAGCACACACCTTTATAGATAATTATATACACACGCGTATATATATATGCATGTATATATGTATGTATATATGTATATATATGCATATATATATATATATATATATATATATATATATATAAGAGTCTGTAACGAGGGTAATTTACAAGATCATACAAGAGGACTTCTATGGATCCTATCACGAAGTATTCGAATGTTACAAGTGCAATGAAGCGCTGGATGCGCATTTGATGTTTTGTATTGGTCAAAATCCACTTAATTTCTTCACAAATCTACTCGTGGTTTTGTGTGCTTTCTAGATCCATGCAAGTAAACATTATGTAAGAATATTTTAAAAATATTAAAAAAAAACATTATATTTCATTTTCAACGCTGTACTTTATCGCATATGAGGTATGAGGTTGCCTTTTCCCCCAAGTGATAGCAAAACGAATATCTACAAAGACCAGTATTTTTTTTCGTCTTGGAATCAATCCTAACCAAAAGAATCTAAACGTAAATACAACATATACCCAAATAAGATGGCCGATAAGAAACAAGAAGAGTGTAGTTATTCACTGTTTTACTTAATAAGCTTTGAAAGTAACGACAGTATATTGTTTTAACATTCGGATGCATATGTATCTAATAAGAATACATTTTTTTAACTAAATGAGAACTTTGGCATCGATTAAGCTAGACATACGCAAAATAAAAATGAATAGATATGCATGACTATCTCAGATGAGACTATTGATCACATACTAGATGCCATCTATATACCTATTATTCTAGCAACTATAGTATGAGCATACTTTACATATAAAGTAAAACGTTACTTCTTATATTATACGCTATCTTATCTCAAGTAAAACATGATCGCACTGAGTTGCGGAATGAAAGAAAGTTTTCTCATAACACTGTACAGTGTACAGTAGCAATAGTAACCTTTACCAATGAGGTAATGATAAAACAGGTGATTAAAGATAATACTGTATATACAGATCGATACTTTGGAAAAATGTAGGCATGCACACACATATTATGCTGAATAAAATACCCATTAAGGCTTCTTGAAGTAGCAGGAAATCATACAATGAACTAATAAAAATCCATCTTACCTTGATAAAATGTCTACCCATATTCACGATGCCTACAGAGGAGAAAGGATATCAAAGAAATAAATCCCGAAAAATGAAGCAAAATGACATTATACGTGTTGATATGTTAAGAACTTAAGCGGGTTCTGACCAATAAAAGCTATCGGAGTTGAATTCAGCGCTTCAACTCACTTGTACCGTTCCAACACCTCGTGAAAGGTCCCATAGCAGTATTCTTGTATGAGCGTCTTAATTACCCTCGTCACAGACACTTAAATCTCATCAATTTTCTCATACAGACTTGTATATGCATTAATATGTCTGAAATGAGAAGCATATTACTTTGATTATACGAATTATAGTAAAAAGTTTCAATTGTGAGAAGAAGGGCATTTTTTGACATTTCTCAACGCATTTTTAAATTGAAGATTTGCGCTGTTGTTTTTATATCCGCGAAACTGTGTTGTTGTTTTTTAATTGCAAAATGTATAATTAAATTTGTGTAATCTGACAATGTAGTTTATTATTTTTCTAATGCTTAATTTTCTCGACCGGTGTACTTTTACAAATACCACTATTATTTCCGTCAAGTAGTAAATATAAAAATATATAAAAAATATGCATTTCAAAACAATATATACGTATTTCAAAGACGTGTCAGTGGGTCCACTGCATTGAATGAACATTGGAATTATTGTATATTTATTTACTTATAATCCTTAATTGTCGTATCTTTATATACACAGGGTTAGTTAAACAGCACCTTCACCTTTTTAGAGAGGGGTTTCCCAACCATTTCCTGCTTAATATACATGTACACACGCGTGTGCGCGCACATAAAAACAAACACGCTCTCTCACATACACACGCACTCACACACACACACGCCCTATATAGGTTCCTTCGCAATAGATCTTACGTAATAACTTGATTTGAGCCTAAAACAATACATTTTAAGGGGTAAGAATAGGGGTCAAAGTTTTTTTTTTAAATTACCTCTGCGGTCTCTTCAAATTACTCAGACAGTTTCTGGTCTAAATATTTGAAATTTTACATACAGGGTATTCAGAGATAGGGCTAGCTTTTCAGCAGTTTGTGTCGAAAAATTTTAGTTACTAATATATAAATGTATGTATGTATATATGTGTGCATGTCTGCCTTAAATTTTCAATAGAAACGACGGATTTTACCATGATCAGTATCGTTTTAAAGTTCGACCTTTCATACGACAAATATCAAATAATTGGCTAAAAACATTAATATCTTCTCCTTCAACTAGGCACTTTCTTACAGGGTAGCGGTTATTTTTTTCGCCTATATTTTATCCTCTCCTTTAGATCGTCTAGTCTTAATTTTAAACAAAGCTGCTTCCAGTTTGGCGGTGGTCGTAACAGCATAAACTCTATGTTTTACCCCGTTCTTTTCCTCCTTTGCGGTACAGGTTCGAGCCTGCCTTCCTACTAGCACTTTTTTTTTTGCTCAACATACACATCCAAACACCAGGGCAACGCCAGGCGCCTATTCTAGTATATCTATAAAAGTGACGCCTATGGTAGTATATCTAGGCGCCTATGCTAGTATATCTATAAAAGTGAAAGTGTCTGTTTGTCTGTCTGTGTATCTGTGTGTCTGTGTGTGTAAATTTTCCTACGCAATAACTCTGTCAATGTTTAGTCTACAGATACAGACTCCAAATTTGATATACAGGGTACGGAGATTTGCGAAAATCGATGTGATCCGTTTTCGGGCAGAAATTTGGCGATGAAAGGGTTAAAGTTCAACGAGTTGACCTTTGAGAACTCTACAGAACTCCTCTGACAATTTTCGGTCTAAACACTTTAAATGTTACATAGTGGTAACTTGGACATGAATCAAAATTAATAGCTTTATATGACCCCAAAACAATAAATTTTAAGGGGTGATAATTCGGGTACAATTTAAAAAAAATGACCACTTTTTTTTTCTTTGCTCAAAACACATCTCAAAATATCCGGGCAACGCCAGGCACCCATGCTACTATATTTATTAACGTAAACGTGTATGTGTATCTGTCTGCCTGTCTGTGTGTGTACATTTCCATATGCAATACCTTTGTTAATTTTAAGTCTACAGACTCGAAATTTGATATACAGGATGCTCAGATTTGGTAAATCTATGTGATCGGTTTGAGGCCATAAATTTAGCGATTAAGGGGTCAAAGTTCAAAGATTTTACCTTCAAGAACTCTACCAAACTCCTCCAACAATTTTCGGTCTAAACATTTTAAAATTTAGATATATGTTTCTTCGACATGACTCTAATTAAATAACTTGATTTGAGTTCAAAATCATAAGTTGTCAGGGGTTATTATAGGGGTCAAATTTTAAAAAAAAATTATCGCTTTTTTTTTGTTTAACATACACCTCCAAATATCAAGGCAACGCCAGAACCCATGCTAGTATATCTGCTAAAGTGAACGGGGCTGTCTATCTGTCTGTATGTCTGTCTGTCTGTGTACATTTCCCTACGCAATAAATCTGTCAATTTTAAGTCTACGGACTCCAAATTTGATATACGGGGTACTGTGAGTTGGGAAAATCTTTGTGATCGGTTTTCGGCCAGAAATATGGCTGTCACGGGGTCAAAGTTCAACGACTCGACCTTTGAAAACTTTACCAAACTCCTCCGACAATTTTTGGTCTAAACACTAGAATTTTAGATATCCATTTATTGGACATGGATCTAACTTAATCACTTGATTTGTGCCAAAATAATAAATATTAAGGGGTCATAATAGGGGTCGAATTAAAAAGAAGTCCCTACTATCTCTACCAAATTGGCGAAAACCATTAATATCTTCACCTTTAACAGGGCACATTTCTACAGGGGGGGGTCGCTTTTCGCCGGTATTTTTGAAAGTCATCCTCTCCTTTAGACGGTCTAGCCTTAATTTAAACCTACGTCACTTCCGGTATTGCGGTGGTCGTAAGAAAAAAGACGTCACGTTTTCCCAGTTATTTTCCTCCTTCGCGTTACAGGTTCGAACCTGCATTTCTACTAACACCTTTTATTTTTTGCTCAACACATACGTCACAACACCAAGGCAACTCTGGACACCCATGTTTGTATATATATATATATATATATATATATATATATATATATATATATATATATATATATATATATATATATATATATATATTGTTACACATACGTTAAAAGGCAGGGATTTAAGCAACAAATAAATGTAGGGGTATTATAAGACATTTCCGAGAAGAATAAAAATTGTTCATATTTGTAAAACGTTACACAAAAGTGTATAAGAGAATTTACGGGAAAGCAAAAACCCAAGTATTTTCTCTTTATCGCCTATGTAACACAGCAAAAATACAAAAATAATACCAGCGGATAGAAACACAAGGACGAACACATTAAAGAATGCGTGAAAATAACAAAATAGCAAACACTTTTCCAAATGATATAAAAGTAGATTTATTAAAGGTAAAAAAGGAAGAGTTTAACGACAGAAAAATACATGAATTCAAAGTTATTGAATCTGACGTATATCTACGCGCATTGAAATGAGCGAAAGTCCTTTGTTGGGGGGGGGTTAAGCAAAGTCTTTGCATTTACTAGTCTCTTTTGTTTCTTCAATTTTTTATGTTTCTTTTGCCGGTGTGTTTCCCACCTCATAAACTACGCAGTTAATCCAAGACATTCCTTCGGTGTGGAAAACGTTCATATAGCAATCTCCCGTGTTTACTACTCTAAGTCGCGCGTTATATGTGTCTCTTTCAGAGGGATAAGTATTTACATCGTGCGTTCGTTAAATCCATATCTAATTCGCAATGACGGGGAAAAGTCTTCGTCTATTTCCTGAGAAAGTAAATTCATCTCATTCTCTCGCATGACTGGAGACGGTCGCGTCGTTCACGTCTCGTGCATCGGTAAAACCTTTTCGCATAAGGGAAAGACGTCAACCCCCTCCCAACACGAGAGAGACCTCTTAACAGGTCGGCGACCCAAACCGAAAAGAGCGACTTCCGCTAGTGTCCAGTTAAAAACAAGGAAAGGGGAAGCGATAACTCTTCCGGTTCGCACTTTTTCTTCTCTGCTTCACAATCCGGTCTTAAAATAGATTTGACGAAATCTCTAGCCGGTAAAGTCTCTGAGTTTAAAAGGGGTGGTGTACATTAGTAGACCCTCGCTCGCTTCCAAAACGACTACTGTCGTTGTTGTGGGAATCACGTTTTATTTTACCTCGGCGACAAAATATAATAAACAAAAACGATATATCTCGTCAGCCTAAAATTAAGTATTTAAATTTTGAGTTAAATACATAATTCAATATTAACATTAGGTCACAATATATATATATATATATATATATATATATATATATATATATATATATATATATATATATATATACATATATATATATACGTTTTGAATAAAACAGTATCAATAAAAAAGGAAAACGACAATGTAAATATATTTAGAAATTCATAAATATATATTCATTTAATCAATAAAGTTCATACACTTATCAGGAATGTAAGAAAAATTAAACTTTCTATACCGTAGGAAGCCGAAGGCTGTTGAGACGTTGCATCATTATTATGATACCTATCATGTTCTCTTCTTCTCTTATGGTGTTTCTCATCCTACAACACTAAATTCTTGTTCTCCTTATTGAATATACAAATTAATATATATATATATATATATATATATATATATATATATATATATATACATTAGTATATATTTTAATATTAATGTTTTTTTTATATTGTTGACCATTTAAAGAAGATTAAAACCAGGTCTATGAGATTTGTATTATCCCGATAAGACTCGTGTTAAAGAATCGATCTTATTCGTTTTACTGTAATACATATATATATATATATATATATATATATATATATATATATATATATATATATATGTATAAGGAATGAAAAAATGTACCAGCGGTGGTTGACGTTATGTTTAAAGAAAAAATAGAAAAAAACGAATGAAATTATAAAAAATCAACGTTTCGTCCCTGTCTCAGAGGACATCTTCAGGATAATTGAAATAAAAATGTGATAAAAGAAAAAGTCATAGATCGTGCGAAAAAAGACAGTTTTTTAAAATCCAACCCATGTCGGGAAATACACATATTCGTCCTTTCCCGACATGGGTTGGATTTTAAAAAACTGTCTTTTTTCGCACGATCTATGACTTTTTCTTTTATCACATTTTTATTTCAATTATCCTGAAGATGTCCTCTGAGACAGGGACGAAACGTTGATTTTTTAATAATTTCATTCGGTTTTTTCTATTTTTTCTTTAAACATATATATATATATATATATATATGTTTATAGATGTATATATATATGTCTGCATATATACAGATGTATTTGTCTATATGTATGTATATGTAGGTATATATATGTATATATGTACGACAATATATACATATATATACATATATATATATATATATATATATATATATATATAAATTTAGTTATGCTTACATATGTATATATGTATGCATATATACGGATGTATGTGCCTATATGCATGTATATGTAGGTATATATATATATATATATATATATATATATATATATATATATATATATATACATATATATGTATATATATATATACACTTGTGCCCGATATTATTCATACCCCTCGGATCTTTGAGATTTCTATAAAAATATTGCTCAAACCAGAAGGTAGACAATATTAAAGGGATTTCAAACAATAAATCAAGCATAAGCATTTAATTTAAACTCAACAAATAAATAAATTATGCAAGTTTAAAACATTATACAAAGAAAAACAATAATGGCACTAGTTCATAATTATTCATACCTCTCTTACTAATAGTCAATAGCATGCCCTTTATTCTTAATAACTGCCTGTAACCGTTTTGGATATTTATCAACAAGGTTTTTACAAGCATCAACACTGATTTTAGACCATTCTTCAATGCAGTAGTTCTCCAAATCCCTCAAATTTCTAGGTTTCCGCTTTTTAACCTCAGTTTTCAATATGTGCCAGAGGTTTTCGATAGGGTTCAGGTCGGGACTCTGGCTAGGCCATTCCAAAACATTAATTTGATTATCCTCAAACCATTTCTGGACTATTTTGGCAGTATGTTTTGGATCATTATCCTGTTGAAGGACCCAGTTTGGTCCTAAATGGAGCTTCTCCGCATCCTGTCTAATGTTTTTCTTGAGTATCTCCAAATATTGCTCCTTCTTCATGGTTCCATCTATCTTGACCAAACTACCTGGACCACTAGCCGAAAAGGAGCCCCAAAACATTAGGCTACCACCACCATGTTTCACCGTGGGTATGGTGTTCTTTGGGTTGTAAGCTTCTCCTTTCTTCCTCCAAACGTAAGAAGCATCCATATGGCCAAACAATTCAATTTTTGTTTCGTCAGTCCACAAAATACTTGAGAAAGCGGACTCTGGAGAATTCACATGGGTCCTAGCAAACTTTAGACGTGCTGCAAGGTGTTTTCCGGTGTGCAATGGAGTCCTTCTTGGTCTTCTTCCTTTCATACCATTTTCATGCAGAGTCCTTTGCAATGTTTGCCTTGATATTTTTATGCCAGAAGACTCCAGATTTTCTAAAATGTCCTTAGTAGTGGTGGTTGGATTTGTATTAACACTTCTTACAATATTCCTGGTGGCTCTAGCAGACAGTTTCCTTTTCCTTCCTCTACCAATCAAGTTGTTTGTTGTGTGGTGGCTCTGGAATTCTTTGATGATGCTCTGTACTGTTGCTGTAGGGACCTCAAATTTCTTGGAAATTGACTTGTAACCTAAACCATCCTTATGTGAATTCACAATTTTAGTCCTAAGATCATTACTAAGCTCTTTTTTCTTCCCCATTCTAATAATTTTTATTCTTCTATTGGTTTTCAGTTGATATCATTTTAATTTCTGAAAAATGCAAAAAACCGAAATGGAATTAATCAAAGGTTGTATAAAAGCATTCAAAATAAGAATCAAACAGGAAACAAACAGTCAGAAACTCGATTAATACTGAAAAAATAAGGGGGTATGATTATTTTTGAACATTGCAGATTTTATAAATAGCTGTATATTTCTTTTATTACAAGTATCCCGAGATTCTAAAATGACGAAAATGATCAGAAGAGGTTTATTAAGAATATGTATCAATATGGACGTAAACAATAAATTCTTACAAAGTTACACCTAATAAACTCAATTTTCAAGGGGGGTATGAATAATATCGGGCACAAGTGTATATATATATATATATATATATATTGGTCCGTATATAATAAAAGCATACTGATAATTTTAAATAATTTTAAAGTTACGGTTAAATGCGCTTTCAGGGTTAACTCTTTGAAGCAGCAAGTAAACCTCTGACGTACAAAAACATACGTGGTTATTAACAAAAAATCATAGGCAATTGCAAATTGCTTTTATTAAAACCATTTTAGATGGTAAAAAATAATTCGAAATTGAATTACTAAATAAATAAGTATCACTTATATAGGAAAACGTCTTTAATTAAGAGGAATAACGGGTATATTTTATAAAGTAATAAAAAATACGCCCGAGTTTATTTCTATTTTAAATTAGATGAAATTTAATTGCAAGCAGATTGATGATTTAAATTAACATCAAACATTTCACATTTCATTAACTATCATTAATTTATTATATGCTATTTATTTTGTTTTGCAGTAGCGATTGCGGTTGCGATCGCGAGTTCAAAAGATGTCTTCAGGGGCAACTTGATAGCACCACGGGGTCTGTAATCTACAATATGTATTTTAAATTTTTAAGATTAAAATGCATTGAAGAAAAAACTAAAAATGTCTGTGTAAAATCATGGTAAGTTATAATTTTGATTTTCTTATAAATCTCGTAATAATTTAGATTTCTGTGTTTATCAGACAAAAATAAACATTGATATACATATACTGATAACAGTATATACATATAATGAACTATATGAAGCATACATATAAGCACACACTTATATATATATATATATATACATATATATATATTATATATATATATTTTATATATATAGATATGTGAACGTGTCTCTGTGTTTGCCTGTGTGTGTAGATGTGTATATCCCCCTGCGCAATAGCTCTGTCAATTTTTAGTCTACAGACTCGAAATTCAGGGTTGAGGTTTGGAAAAATATTTGTGGTCCGTTTTCGGCCAGAAATCTGGATGTTAATGCGGTGAAAGTGCAACAATTCGACTTCTGAGATCTCTACAAACTCCTCTGACAATTTTGGGTCTAAACACTTGGAATTTTAGATATAGGTTCCCTTGACATGGATCTAACTTAATAACCTGATTGGAGTAAAAAACAATAAATATTAAGCGGTCATAATAGGGGTCAAACTTTAAAAAAATTGACCGCTTTTTTTTTTTTTTTTGCTCAACATACACCTCCAAACTCTAGGGCTATTATGTTAGTCTATATATCTATAAAAGTGAACGTATGTATGTGTGTGTGTCTGTGTGTGTCTGTGTGTTTGTGTTCATTTCCCTACGCAATAACTCTGTCAATTTTAAATCTACAGAGTCGAAAGTTGAAATACAGGATATTGAGATTCGGGAAACAATTTGTGGCCCGTTTTCGGCCAGGAAGTTGTCTTTCAAGAGGTCATTTTTTTTTAACTATTTGACCTTTTCGATATCTACCAAACACCTCCGACAATTTTGGGTATAAACAATTGAAATTTTCGATGTCGGTTCCTTGGACAGGGATCTAACTTAATAACTTTATTTAAGCCCAAAGAAATAAATGTAAAGAGGTCATAATAAAGGTCAAATTTTAAAAAAAAATTGAACTCTGCGCTCTCTGCCAAATTACTCAAACAATTTCTGGTCTAAACATTTGAAATAAAGCGTATTCAGAGATATTGCAGCGAAAATTTAAGCTACCAATATATAAATGTATGTATGTATGTATGTCTGCCTAAAACGTTCGACAGAGGCGACGGATTTTTTCAAGATAAGTATGGTTTTGAGGCTCGACCCTTCAGACGACAGATATCGAAGAATTGGCTAAAACATTAATTTCTTTACCCTTGAATGGCCAATTTGCTACAGGGAGCTTTTTTCACCGACATTTTCGAAATCTTTCCCTCTTTTCGATTGTCTAGCCTAAATTTAGACCTACACTTCCTGTTTTTCGGTGGGCGTAATAGCAAAGACGTCACGTTTTTCCAATTCCTTTCCTCCTTCACGGTACGGGTTTGAACCTACCTTTCTACTACCACTTTTTTTTGCTCAACATACACCACCGAACACCAGGGCTGAAATGCTCATATATATATATATATATATATATATATATATATATATATATATATATATGTATATATAGAGTCATCCACATACAGTACTGTTTCGCTGTTTCACAGCTCATCAGTGCGGCTAGACAGGCAACCACTTCAAGCCAGGATTGAAACCCGACTGTCTGTATGGCAGTCAAGGCTCCTAACCATTACGCTATTGGCGGCCGCTGAACGAGTAGTGAATTTAACGATGTTTTGACATCGTCTGAAATACCGCCGCTCGATTTGTTTACACAAAGAGCGTCGCTTATACGCTAATTGTAATTCGTGTATCACTCAATATGCTCAACTCAAGGTGAGGAGCATTATAGTCATCCACATACAGTACTGTTTCGCTGTTTCACAGCTTATCAGTGCGGCTAGACAGGTAACTACCTACAGGCAAGGATTGAAACCCGACTGTCTGTATGGCAGTCAAAAAGAGAAAAGCGTTCTAGATTTTAAGTAAAAAGAAAAACTAACACGTTAAGTAGCTACGTACACAGGAGTATAATATCTGTGGTGTAACGAATTCTTGAATACACAAAGAAGGGACCAATACTTTCGATGTTGAATATTAAAAATATAAAATAAAGGCCCACCTTTCTAGTTTTGCCCCTGCTTAACCTATCCTATTATCGAGGCATTTTGTTTATAATTAAAAATAAAAGAATTACAAAGGAAACTATAATACATCTTTTCATCATCTTTTCACGGGAAAATGCGCAGTTCATATTCGTTTACACTGGTTAAGCTGAATAACTCCAACTAAATAACCTTAACACACTGCTCATTCTATTCAGTTTCCAATGTCTCAACAGACATGTTAAATAGCACACCAGTCTTGCATCGCTGATCTTTTGTTCTAGTATTTACTGACTTTCCAATTTTAATGGTGCTCTTTCAAACTTTCATCTAAAAATTTTCGAGATTATTCACTCTTGTTTACAAATATATTTTTTTTACCGCAAGGGGATTCCTGTCTTGCACAGAGATTATACCGCAGCTAACATTACAAACATGGTGTTTGTATTGTTTTTTCTATCCGTTATTAGATCATTACGCTGCTTTATTTTTTAACGTACAGGCTCGCTTGTATTATTTTCCCTTTTAACAATAAACTCCCTCGATTGATTTCTAGATGGTTGATTTGAAAATCGTTTTGTCAGTTATGCTTTTGTCTTATTTAATCACGAATATAAAAAAAAAATCATCAATTTTACCTAGTTTCACCACACACACACACACACACACACACACACACACACATATATATATATATATATATATATATATATATATATATCAATTTAACTTAACAAGAGTAAATTTTTCCGGAGGTTACAGAGCTATCAGAATAAGACTGGTCTAGCCAATCAAAATGACTCAGTTATATGTAAGTTAAGGAGATATAGATGGTAAGTTTGGTACGAAAGTTATTGCATTTTTATCTCGATAACTTTCAAATATGTTCAATTAGAGAAAATAAAGAGAAAGTGGAAAAAACATTTTAGCAATGGCATTACAAGGCTAAATGCTATTATGAAAAAAAACATTCATCAAGAGTTTGAGCAAAATTGAGAACACCGATTTTAAGCACATTTTGCATTAGATATTCTCTTGAAGGTCATTTGCTGAAATAACCCGGAACCGATTTGCATATTGGACACATTTTCAGACCAATTTCAGGCATTAATCAAGATCATAGAATTAATCTGATCTGCAAGTTTTCCTGGGATTATCTGGAAAAAAGTGTTTCCATTTATTTTTAATGGTAATTTATCACTGAAAAGTATTATTTATTGTAAGCAATCCAGAAACTATCCGCGTTTCGTTATTGTGTGGATAAAAAGAGAGTACTGTAGCCACAAATAGGCAGGGCTGCTTGGCGTTCCCCATACAGGATTTATAAAGTTCAAAATGGTTCGTAACCTACTATTTCCCCCCAAAGAGACGTCGCGGGTCTGCCCTTCCTCTGTCGTTATTTTCATATGAAGGTGCGACTGAACTCAAATCGTTGGTTTCCCCTTACCAAACGTCCACATAATAAACCAGATTAGCTATGATAACACTCTCGATGTATCTTTTAATCTATACGTAGATTCCATAAACAAAGCATCTTTTATAGAACTTCCCGCTTATGGAACACTGTTCCGCTGTTCTGCTTCTCGATCCATTACCAAATGATGACTTGCAAAGCTAATGTAAACAAGTTCTTGTTGATCTGGACCCATAAATAATCAAAATCGACCCAATGTACTCGATTAAAATTTAGTACACTACTACCTAACATTAATTAAGTTTTATCCTCCAGTGGCCTTCGGACTTGATAATTGGTGACTTAGCAAAAGATTAACTAGATCAGTTTATTTTGTCACGAAACTGATGTTAATATTGCTAATTCTAGTATATATTAGCAATAGTGTGTTGTTTGTGTTATAAAGTCATTATATGATAATTTGCACAAAATTATAAGATTTTTATCCTTATATTCTAAGACAAATATTTGAACCATTTATTTTTGTAATTCCGTTTTTCATAATTCTGTACCAAACCCAAGCGGATCATGAATATCTGTTAATCTTTATTTGACTCTTATAAACTCGTTGCGGTTAAATGTTACGTTGCGACTGAAAGACATGTGTTTGAGATAATCTTGGTATTTCCGGGTTTTTTTTAATGTAAACGGATCATTTATATACGTTAATCTTAATTGTACACTTTAAAACTCGTGGCATTTAAATGTTATGTTGCGTCATATTAATGAATTATTCTTATTATTCGGATGAACAAATATTCCTATCTCAGATGTTATTTTTATAATGTTTCTGAATAAATAACCATTTTACGGTGCGTCGAGTCGAACTGGAAAATCTTATTATCGAACACGTAAATATGAATAAAATGTTGAGGTGCATTTTACTTAATCCAAGAGTGATTAGTCAATTTATATCAGGCATATTCAGGTAAGAACCTTTAGTATTTCTTAATTATATGTTTAATATCGCCTGGACCTATATGTTCTAAAACTATAACTACAACGCTTAAAACTGTAATGGCTGATGGTCCAAGACGAATGAAAAGCCCATTCATTAAAAATCATTCAGAATGAGGTTGAGGTCAAATTGTAAAGCTTGACTTTATTAAATAGTTCGTCCAAAATATATGGAAATGATCGGAACTTAAATCGTCCGTACGTCAGTAAAAAAAAAATAATATGGAAACTTTAGTTTGAATGATATGATACAATTTTTAATTAATCTTTAAAATCCGACACATTGTAACGTAATTCTTTTCATATTTATTGTTTTTCAGGTTATTCATGTGCTCAAAGTATGAATTACAATCCAAAATGGAATTCTCCTCGCCATGAACGCTCAACTGTATAGACATATTTATCAAGGGGAAAACAAAGATGGAGGCTTAATTAGTTAAAGACTGTTATTTTTGTGATTATCATCACGATATAAGACTAGGTAAAACCTAACAATGCCTCTAACAAGTTTTAGTGTTCATTAAATGGGCAATGATTGGCATGGTAGAGGATAATAACATTAAAATAAACGAGAACGGAGGAGAACTAAAATATTACAAAGAATATTGTAAAAAAATATAAGTGTTATATGATGGACTTTCAAAGGAAAAAAATTGAAATATTTCGACGCTTGGGACAAAAAACGAAGAAAGGAATTAGTATGACAAATACTAGAGACACTAAAGATAACTCAAGTTTCAAAAAATTGAACTAATTTTAAAGAACATTTTATGAGAAAGTTTAATAATTTGATGAGGAGATGTTACTTCGAAATATATTATAGAATACTGCTAAATAAGTAAATGGACTTTGTTCAATTTAAAACTCAGTAATATTTACTTATTTAATCTTACGTATTTATCGTCCTTTTACAACTAAGATATTTTACTTTATTACATTATGATAGATCCCATAAGACATCTAAATATATATCTGTTACATTATATATTTAAAACAAACTATATTAGTAAAATATATCTGTACATAGATGGCCCAAGAATCAAAGAGCTATCCGATGTTTAATATTTATTTTAAAGGTTGTATATTTTTACAGAATAAAACGTTTTGAATTTACTCTCAAACTATTCATTTTTTCATTATTCATTTTTAATATATTTTATAGTATTGTGTTATATTTTTCTTGTAATAAACATATGAAAAAGTCATGAAATATTATAGATCAAGGTATTGCTTCTATATTGTCTCATGCATTTGACAATGTTATTTCAATAAATAATGTAAATCTGTCATCAATATCTACCACAATCTATGATTAAACAAAAATTCAATAAGCATATGTCTTCAAACTGTCCATAACATAAGAACAATACCACTATACTGCTTCTCAGCTAACTACAAAATTATAGTTTTCAATACTAATGTAAATAAGGTCTTGCTGATTCTTCATCTCATAATAGACCCCATACCCACGTTCCAAGAATACTGATTAAACTATTGATGTTCACTTTTAAATTCATAAAGTCTAATCCTATGCCTGTTTCCGTGACAAACAGGCAATTTTCTTTTGTATATATATATATATATATATATATATATATATATATATATGTATATATATATATATATATACATGCTGCCTGCTTGTATTCGTGCGCATTAGTATACACGCATACTGACACACACGCATGCATATATGTATATATATATATATATATATATATATATACATGACTTTATTTTTGCTGATTTATATATTTATATTCATATATTTGTATTTGTTTATTGAGGTCTTATTTCTAAATATTCCAAAAAATCAGAAATAGTCCGCATGTATAGAGGGTAATCGACGTGAGCATGCGCCAGACAGAATTTCGACCTCCCTCGCTAGCAAAATGTAAATACCATATAAATCATCACGATTAGAAATGATGACTCTGGTTACGTCAATTATCGGTGCATTTTAAAAGAGTTCGCATGGCAATGTCTTACTAGAAAACTATGAAGACGACACATTTTGTTATAAAATAAAACGTTAACACCATTCTTGCTTTTTCAAAAACTCATCATATATACTCGTCATATATCATATATACGAGGCGACGACGATGTGAATAATAAAATAAATAAAAAAAATTGAAGCAGTTTTTCAAGCTGTAACATGTAATGTAAATCTACGAGCATACTAAAGTCGATATTAATTCGATGGAAATTCGTAATTTCTCTTCTTTTTTCTACATTGCCATTTACTTGTTGATAACTGAATCCCGAAACAGGACTTGATTTTAACAGTAACTTGCTGGCCGGCTAGCTGGTTGATGCCCAAAATAGCGATTGCTTATATCTTTTTCGAAAGTTGGTAAGGTTTTTACCCAACCTGATTCGCCACTGGTCCGTTTTCATCAGAATGTTCTGCGTTTTCCTATTTTAGTTAGTTACTATCTTGCTAGCAATACAGAAGGGAGACGATTGGGATAAAAACAAGTCCTAAGTGGAAAATGAAATATCATCCAAATAAGACCACATAAAAGGACACTCATGAAAAAGTAGATTTACCATGGTATCCTGCGAAGGAAGATGAGCATTACAACACTTTTTAGTAAAGTCGTGAAATGTATTAATGTGAGTATTGTTTTCACGTAGGTAAAACGTGGTTTTCCTAATATGTGTAATATAGGTAATTAATGACTGTGAATTGAAGCATGGCGCTATTGCTAACACAGTTGCTTGCAAGAGCAATTGAATTGTCTGATTTCCGGTTATGAATAAAGCAATTACAAAAAGCATTAGAAAACTTAAAAGTGCATTAAAAAAGAGAAAAATAAGAAACATCAAGATCCGTACTCAATATTTAAAAAAAATTATAATCCAAAAGAGAACAATTTTCTGTTTACATTTTTAAAGTAATTTAACGTACTATTTTTTGATGAGGTTTGAAGATTAAAATACGATCATTACTTACTTATAAATTATGTATTCTATAATGTAAATCTTACCTATCTGTTTAAATGTACGTATATATGTATTAATATATGCATGTATGTTTGGATATCTGCCTAAAACGTTCTATAGAGGCTACGAATTTTCACGACACTGGTATCATTTTAAAGCTCGACCCTTTCGGACGAGAAATATTGAAAAATTGGCTAACGACATTACTGATTGCACCCTCAACTGGACACTATTTACAAAGTGAGATCGATTTTTCGCCGATATTTTCAAAAGTCATCCCCTCCTTTCGATTGACTAGCCTTAATTAAAACATTCGTAATTTCCTGTTTTCGATGGATGCAACGGCAAAGACGTTACGTTTTTTTTCAGGTACTTTCCTCTTTTGTGGTACGAGCCCGCGCCTACCGTCCTACTACCACTTAAAAACAAATTGTTCACCCCTCTCAAACAATCGGGTAGCGTCGGGCACCTAAGCTAATTTTAAATTAGAAAAAAAAAAACGACAGACGATCCGATTCCTATACAACTGAACTCTTCAATATAAATAAAAAAGAATTATGCATGGAAAATTGCGTATGTTTTGGACAAAAGAAAATCATACTTTGCAAAACATGAAATATTCATTTTAAGCAATAAACAATTATTAAACAATCAACTTCCAAATTAAACGATTTTTTTTTATTAAAATGAACAACAAGTAAGTATTTTGGGGTCAAAATGACCTGGTGTACAGAATAATGACTATTATAAAATTGAGTTTGGGGGTTGTTCGATTCCTTTTCGAATTAAATCTTTATTAAACTTGTCGCCGGCAAGTAGTCCTTACGGTGTAAAACTTTTATCATCTAACTGATCGTTATTGTTTTCAGTAGCCGTTGATCATAATATGAAAATGTGTATTACTTTTAACAAGAGATATTATGCCCACTTTACAGTATTATTAGTTTGACAAGAAAGTCATTGCGGATTTTTAATTTTTGTTTAAAGAGCGTATTTCTCTTCATCGACTCGTTTTAATTACGCTCGTATTTAAACAATACATTTTTTAAAGACTCCTGAATACAAGATGAACAATAAATCCAAAGAATGTTCTTATTTTAATAAAAGCTAGAGTGCACATTTACTGAAACCGTTCACAATATCAACGGAGCATTCGTTCTAGGAACCAATACTGAACGTGATTGTTCAAGAAATTTCGTTTCGGCGACGAGAGTCTGGAAGTTGATGAGAGTAAATTGTTGGGTACAACAATAAATTAAGATTCTTTATCGAAACAATCCACGCAGTACTGGTCCCGAACTTGCTTCTGCAGTTGATGTACGTTATACGACTATTTCCTTCAACTTCAGAGATAGGAAAGAAAAACATTTTTAGAAATTGGTGCCTCTAGAATCGAACGAAAAGCAAAGGAAACGCTGTTATAAAGTGTCATTTGCCCTTTGTTATGCAAAAAAAAAAAATGACTTGCTTCTTGACCGGGTAGTGACTTTCGATGAATAGTGTGTTCTTTACGTCAACCGGTGACGTTCATCTCCGTATGTTAGACTCCGCCAAAGCTCCACGATACTTTCGGAGGCAGGATGTTTACTATTCTGCTATTTTGCAACTGAGTTCATCAAGTACAGTTTTTCAATGTGGACGAAACATTATGGCATAGAAGTTCTGTACACAAATTGCTGACCTTCTCCAGAAACTTCGAAAGCACACTTAGCATTAGTCAACAGAAAATGCCTAATCCTCGTTAACGGCAATTCCCGCGTGCACGTTGCTAAACAACCCCATAAAAAATTGAATTAATTTAGCTACAGAATTTTGCCTTGTATGCTATATTCTCAAGTCCCCATACCTATTGACAACCACTTTTCAACTTTGACAAATTTCTGCGTGAGAAATGCTCCACAAACCTAAGCGTTATCAAAATTGCCGTCGTAAACTTCACCACTACCAGAACGGAGAATTTCCTTGTTGCTGGCATACATGCACTTGTTTTGGGTTAGCTAAAGTGTGTTAATTCTAATAGTGTGTGTTACTCAATAACTTGTTATGTGAGCTGAGATATATCATTCTGAATGTAATAATTAAAAAGAGCAAAAACATACTTGTCAAACTGAGAGATAAAACATTGTAAATGAAATATTAATATCATAAAGATTAATTCCTAGCGACAAATTTTAATGCTATATTCGTTAAAACTAGATCCAAATACCCCTAAAAGGCAACTTTTTAATAGCAAGCTTTAATTTAGTCCATTATGTATGTAAATAAAAAACCGAACAACAAACACTTTTATTTTTGAATAAAGATAAAGAAAAATATTTGTTTTTAAATTGAAAACGAACACATTGCATACACCCACATGTATATATATATATATATATATATATATATATATATATATATATATATATATATATATATATATATACAAGCAATCAGTTAATAAAACCTGTGAAAAACATTTGAAATGAGTTAAAACATATTTAATCTTAAAAGGAAACACTAGATAAGTGGATAGTCCTTAATCCGTAGAGTTTCGAAGAAATACTTTCCTTCTCATCGGAGGGTAGAAATTAGCAAAATTAGGGATCGGATTTTGCATGCAAAAGTATTTGATGAAACAAAAAACTAAGTAAAAGATCTTACTTGATAACAAAAAAGTGAAACAGAGGGAATGCGGTGAAGAAAAAGGTGATTACAAATGAATGGATAGTCTGGTGGAAGATAAATAATCCTGTGACGGTAAAATCCAAATATATAACTTCAAGAAAGTTAATTGAATTTCCATTTGCACAAGTAAAGTCCAAACAAATCCCGTAATTGGAAGAAGATGACGCACAATAATCCAAAGGCAGACATCAATGGAATAATTCAGAAAAATGTGTATAAGGAAATATGAAAAAATTCCAATAAATGAAAAATGATTTCACTCTACTGCAGAGACATAAGTATAAATAAGAAAGATCAGGGAAGAAAAAGAGGAGAAAAATGGTGATAGAGTTAAATATAGAATAGAGAAACAAATGCACAAAATGACTTAGAAAGGAAACGTTAAGGGCGCGAAAAATATATAGGGCAAAATAATATAGGTAAACTGAAAAGTACAGGTTATCACTTAAAAATGGTCAGCAAGAATTGTTAGAAGACATTAAATAGAAAATAAATAAATAAATTAATTAATTAATTAATAAATAAATAGAAAACAAAAATAAATAACAAATAAACAATAAATAAATTGATGAATAAAAAATGAAAAATAAAAAATAAAATATAAAATGAAAAAATAAAAATTATATAAGGGGAGAAAATTCAAGAAAATACAAGAAAAGAAGTAGTAAAATATGAGTAAATATACATACAAGATATGAAAGTGTGGGTAGATTAATATAATAGATAGATAGGAAAGTTTACAAAATAAAGCAGAAAATGCAGATAAAAAAGGCAGATAAAAAACCGGCCATGCAAAGAAGAGATAAAGAATTAAAATAAAGGAGTATTAAATTATAAAGTATTAAGAAGTAGACATCGATAAAGTTAGAGAAGGCAATTTTTTATTTATATAAAAGGTAAAAGTAATAATCATGTAATTTCAAAATTGCCATAAAAATTGCCATAATTAATTTGGACTTATGTTTACGGAAAGAGATCAGTTCAGTTTTAGAAATTATTATATTGTTACTTTGAGAAGAAGTAATTATAGCTATTGCTTCGGTTGTGCAGAGGCGGCATAACTTAGAGCCTGGAGTATAAGACTTAACTTTTAATTAAAGTTGTTAGAGAAGTTCCTTGGTTAATATTATTATTATGGTTGGTAAAAGAAGGAATGTGGGTTGATATTCTTTTCTTGATTAAAGTTAAACTAGTGCCGATATATGCATGTATTTCATTAAAAGCTCGAGGTCTGGTATTAATATAAATTTGCTGATTTGTATTATTCAAATGGTTTGAATTTTGTTTATAGTGCTCAAGAAATGGTGGGACAATGTTTGTATGATGGCTATTTTTGAGGGGATAATGAGTGTTGTTACTGTTAGGCTGGTTGTTAGGAGAAATACTATTATTCTCATTATTATTATTATTATTATTAGCAGTAGTAGTAGTAGTAGTAGTAGTAGTAGTAGTATGATTGTAGATGGAGGGGCTGCTTGAGTGGTGTATTTGATTAGTAACAATTCCAGATGGAGGATGGGAAGGAGAATAAATTGTAGAGGTAATATTAGTGTATATTATGGGAGGATTGCATGGGAGCTCAGAAATAGTGAAAGAATATATAACATCTTTATGTATGCAATGATTATTGAGTGGGCAAAGATGTTTGTTATTACAATTACAGTTAGTTTTGTGTTTAATTGGGAAAGGGATGTTTTGGGCGGATTTGATTTTTTTGTTATTAGATCTTAAGATTCTTTTTGCTAAATTCGGCAGTGTTGAATAAGAAAGCATGATTTAATTTTTATTGAAAATAGAACTATACCTGTGTGGGTATTCGAAAGGGTTTTGTACAATGTTGAAGAATTACTTAAGTATGTAAGTTTTGATATTTAGGAAAAGTCGAGGATTAAACCAAGTTAATTTAAATTCCATTTCGACAAGTAAAATCCCAAGGAATCCCGTAATTGGAAGAACATGGCCCATAATAATCAAAAGGCAGAAATCCATGGAGTAATCCACACAAATGTGTATAAGGAAAAAAGGAGAACAATCCTACAATATTAATTAAAGAAAAATAAGATATGCCTTTCATTCTACTGCCGAGACATAAATATAAAGAAGAAAGATTAGGGCAACTGAAAGACACTAAATAGAAATAAAAAAATTAATTAATAAATAAATAGACAATAAATAAATTATAAATAAACAATAAATAAAAAATAAAAAAATATTAAAAAAAATTAAAAATCTATATAAGGGGAGAGGATTGCCGGTATCTGCAAATTCAGGAAAAGGCAATATAAGGAAGAAGTAAATGCATATAGTAAAATATAAGTTAATATGCATACAAGATATGAAAGCGTAGGTAGATTGATATATTAGATAGATAGGAAATTTAAAAGAATAAAGCAGGAAATAAGATATAAATGCAGATTGTTTTGCTTTATATATATATATATATATATATATATATATATTATGTAATTCAAAAGAAATACTATTTTTCAGCAAATCAACAACTTTTCAGTATTTAATAAATAATAGTCACGGAATATAATAAACACATTATTATATTGTACACCATCCTTCAAATCTTTTATTTTGTCTAATTTACTAATGTTATAGTTCTATTAATTTAAACAAAATTAATTTCATTTCGCTTTTTATTGTAAGTAAGGATTATATATTGCATCAATTAAGGAAACTATTTCATTTTTAAGGAAAATTACGAAAAAAGCTTTTAAAGTCTGTAAAATATCTTTATTACTTGCAGAGCATATAATTCTCTTTAAGTAAGGATTTTATCATCGAATTAAGCATTGTTTCTTCAGTAAGGTGATTAGCAAATCTCTCGACGGAAGCAACTTTCTATGGCAATTGCTCTTTACATATCTAAGGCCTTTGATAGGGTATGACATAAAGGTTTACTTCATAAGATCTCTAGCTATGGTATAGCTGGAAATGTCTTCTCAATTATTAAAACATTTCTTTCTGAGTAGTAGAAGATGAGATATAACTGTAAGCACATCTGCTGTAGATCTAGCAGAACGGAAACCATATTGAGTGTCACTAAGAAGGTTATTTTTGTTGAGATGGTTGATTACTTCTGTATTTAACACAGATTCCAGCAACTTACTCATGACGGACAGGAGACTTATTGGCCTGTACTGAGAGGGGGATGAGCGATCACCTGAATTCTTAAATACAGGCCATACTGATGAAATTTTCCAGGGAGATGGGAAACTATTCTTCTTCAGACAACGTTTAAATAGTTTTGTAAGTATGGGCGTAAGATCAGGTTGAAGTTTTTTGAGTACTATAATTGGAATACCGTCAGGGCCAGTTACTTTACAGGAATCAAGGTTTTTGATTAGCTTGGCAACATCACGCACAGATATACAGATACTATACAGTTTGAAGAAATATGGTATAATAAAATTATGGGTATTCGTTCGCGCCTGACCTCCGCAGAATGGAAATATGTCACAATGTTTAACAAGTTTTTTTTTTTTAATATAGATCCACAGTATTGTGATAAATGTTTCAGTGTGAACATATATGAAATAAATCATGGGGGTTATCTATTTCATTTTTACTTTCATCATATTTTTCTTTGGTGTTTATGCCCCCACATTCGAAGCTATCTCTAACCCTAACCCTAACCCTTCCTTTTCATAACCTATCATTGTTTCAGAAACCAGAGTCAATTTTCTGTAGGTTGTGTTTTAACACAGTAAACGACAGGTACTTTTGCTAGTATATATATATATATATATATATATATATATATATATATATATATATATATATTTGTGTGTGTGAGTGTGTGTGTGTGTGTGCTTGGGGATATGTGTGATCATGTGTGTCTGTAAAGTTGATGGTTATAGGTGATCCTTTCTATGTGTGAATCAGTAGTTTTAGGATATTCGAATCTGTATATTAGATATTATGGAGGTACCCAGTAATGCATTTTTGTGGTTTAATGTCTATTACAATATCTGTTACATATTCTAGCCTTTCCTTTGTCCCTTTTGACTTTTCTATGAACTTGAATTCATAAAGTAACGTTTAAACCTTACTTTCTCATTTCGTTGCATATATTGTAATAACTACGGATATCCTGGTTGTGCATTTTTTTAAAGGTTGAAGTTTTTCAATACCAGTGAATATTAAAACAAATTTTCGATACTAACACTTAATAAGTCTACGAACAAAAGCAAGCAACCCCTTGAGTTGAATCAGTATTGTAGTTTAAGGATCCAACATCAACTCCAATATGATTTACATGCAAAAGGGCGTTCCTCTCATCGAACTGAAAGATAAATAATTGACATAATTTTTGGCACATAATTTAAACCTGTTTAGACGTTATTAATGTGCTTGGTGGATGCCGGTGGCCATACTCATTAGCCTTACTAAAGATAACAAAGGTATGTCAGTATTTTGCGTTACCCTTTTACACGATTCTATTTCCAGTATAGAATATTTATTATTGAACTCTCGTACAACTCCCAATAATGCATGTGAAAATTAGAATATCTATTGTGGAATGCAAAATTAAAATAAATCTCACAATAAATTGAAAATCACGAAAAAATCTTAAAAATTGATCGATACATTTTGCACGGAATTTTATTTATATTTGTGTTTTGCTTAATATTAGTTATCCCCGCTTTTGAAAACAATGGACAATGGACCCTATTTAACCCGATTCCCTGATATTAATCACAGTTCCGAACATGCTTACTGCTTGCATATCGATCAACGGATAACAAGATAATTAAATTGGATGGACCTCAAATATTTTGTTCGATCAATTAAGAAGCGTATTTGTCGATATTTTATACGCTTTTTTCTATTTTTCTGATGTTTTTTACATTTAAGTTATTGATTCTTGTCTACCTATATACATCCGCTTTGATAGGTTGTAGACGACGAAACACGTGTTAGTGGATAATTACATTTTAAAAATAATATATATACCGCTCTCCATGTGGGGGTACCAAATTGGTTAAAAGGGGAAATTATTCCCAACTCACATTTAGGTAAAAATGCACTTTCGTAAATAATAGAATTCATTCAAAAACATATCGCTAAAACCAAAACAACATCTAAGTAAATCGCGATATATCCAGACAATTGGCGAGATCGTCCAGGGGTAAGGGTTTAGCCTCATTACCGTTGGGTCCCGATTTCGAATCTCGCTAGATAAAGCCACTCGTATGAGTCGTAGACGACGAAATACGTGTCAGTGGATAATTACATTTTAAAAATAATATATATATATATATATATATATGTATATATATATATATAAATACACACATATATATATATGTGTGTGTATGTATGCATATATATATGTATGTGTGTATATAGGCATATATATATATATATATCTGTGTGTGTGTAGAGATATAGATATATTTATGTGTGTTTTTGTGAGTGTGTGTGTATCTTGGTATATTAAATTTGAATGAAAATAGCTGGCATTGAAAGTAAGATCTTATTCAAAGGACAATATTTCTACATGTGTTCCCATAAGTTCGGAAGTCAGATTATTTAATATATGTTCTCACACTTATTGGCCAAAACACACGTATGAATTTGAACATATCTTGTGAACTTGTTGTGATTGTTCCAAATTGTTGTCCAGACGTCGCAGTCTTAAAACATATTATCTTTTCTCCAAAACAATTTCAACAAATTCAGACATGGACATCGTGAACATGTCGTGGTGCGTCTTTTATACAGAAAATTATGTTCACATAAATCCCAAAAGATCAGTTATGAAGAAAATAATAACGTCATTATTATGTGTAACAAATGGTTCCTATCTTCCAGTTGTAGAAATATTATCAGATCCATAATTGACATAATCGACACGTATACGTTCGATTACACAATCTTTCGGCTGAGAGTTGCAACTGATCCAATCTGCACTGGATGCACACTTGCTGAATTGATCGACAGATTTGAAAAACAAAAAAAATACAAACCCTCAGCTTAAAATCCAACTCTTAATCACTTACGTTCAACATATCTCTACATCATTCTCCACCCTTTCCGTCGAATGTGTCCATAGATGACTCTCACCGTAACCGTTTGACAGCCAAGATACATATAGACGGCGTGCATTAATAACGGTTTATCCTTCAAAAAATAAACAGTGTTTCTCTTGTTTGATGTGTGTACTACAAAATATGCGCGTCGTCAAATTCAAGAAATCTTATGTTAGTAGTTGTTATTCTCGTACCTTATAGTAGAGGAGATGGTCATACATTCAGTTATATGCAAACACCTGTGATCCTCAATTTGACAACAACGATTAATTGATAATTGAGGCAAACACCGAGAATTCAGTGTTTGTTTTTTAATGCAGAACATTGTAATTGATTATTCATATCTGTAGTTCGTCTTCGGATGCATATAATATAGAAGGAAAAAAATTAAAATCAACACTTTATATCATTTATTTAAATATTGAATGTCAATTCGTATGTGTCTATCTATTTATCGATCTGTCAATGAATTTGCCATAGTTGAGTTATTGTTTTTACGCTTATGAAGACACTGCAAAACATAATCAATCTTGGGCGATATACGCGTATTTTTTAAGAGCATGTAAACAGTGCAAGTATGTGAAGGCATTAAATAAATAGACGTTTCATTGTCTTAATACTGAAGCAATTGCAAACTCCTTAAGCGTTCAAACTAATCAGTGTTGATGAAAAAGCACATATGACGATGGTGAATTGCGTAAAACGTTCCGTTGAAAACGTAACATTCGATTTTATTTGAAACACGTTGACCCCGACGAAAGAAAGTTGTTAGGCAGATCGGCTAACACGTTATGCGATATCAATCAATAAGAAAACAGTAAACCAAATTATGCAAATCAGTTCTAGAAATTATAAATTTGCATTATTCGTAAGGAAATACCATTAATACGAACGTATTTTACTCTCGGATTTTGATATATTAGTGAATATTGATATTCAACATATCTTTCACTTATTCTTGCATTCGCAATATTTATCTCCGATCATGATTTTACTATCATAGTTACTCTGTCCCTTTTATAGCAAGGGAATATAAAGTATGACGTTTTTTTATTCAAGTATCGAGAAAGATTCAGTGTTATTGTCAGTTGGAATCGTATTTACTCGTTATTCAATTAACTGTGTATCAATGTATTTGCTCATGGGCATTCTCCGGTACAATTAGCAACTTTTCGAAAATCCATCCACATTATCGACTTATCTGAGGAAAGTTGTCATTTTCAATCATCATGAGACGTCGGATTACTTACTTTCATCTTTTAAACAAAGATAGGCATATGTTGTCATTGTTAAAGAGTTTGGCCACAAGAACCAATAGTCTATAACTCTTCTCAGCTGCAATTGTGAAGCCGTGTATGTAAGCGCTTTCATAGTATGAAATAAAATGTAATTATGTTCATAGGTATAAAAATATGTGCGTATATGCGTGATACACGCCTTAAATCATACACACATATATCATGTTCATTAGATATAATATTGTATTATATCCATGGAGAAATTACATTGTAAATACAATTTTTATTCGATATTTACATTTATCCGGAGACTATGTAAACTCGAGGATGCTGGTTAATGAGTGCACAACCATATTTATGTCAGATGAATAGCCATCAGTAGAATTTAATTTCAATGACTGACAGCTTAATCAAACACTCTTTATACGATTAGATTCAAGACAAGATTGAATGTGTTGAAAAGTATTGATTGTAATTTTGACTAGATAGATTATTTGGTGGAATTTTCGAGGAAGTTAACATAGATTCAATCTCAAACAAGCAATTGAGATCAAAATTAAGACGGAGCATAACTAGGCCTTCAGCCTCAGTTTTGTTAAAAAACAGTTGCAGATTGAATTCATTTTGTTACTCTGTCAAAGCAGAACAGACTGTTTTTTACAGCTGTCAAAACAGTACTCCAATTTCTCTTTCTCTTAGACAAATATAAGACTCTGTCGTGAGTTATATACAATCAAATATTGTAGAATAACAGAAGCATTGCTCTGAAAACTTTGGTAACTGTTTAATATAAATCTTCGATTTCGAATCAGCAGAGAAAGTCAGTCCCAGACGCTCGGATAGAAACATTCTTCGTTGAGAAAAAAACATTAATGCCATTACGGGGCGAATTATTATCAAAAAGTTTAATATGAAAAGATAAAAAGTTGGGTTTGATGTGCGCTAAAATTATCTAACCATGGTATACCCTGTAGATCCCCCTACTAAACATCGAGAGAGAGAGAGAGAGAGAGAGAGGGGAGAAAGACAAAGAGAGAGAGTCTAAGAAATATAATAGTATTTGCTGGCTTTTTAAATGTTTCATAAATTGTAAACATCCACGTATATGTCGAGGATTCAATTAAGATTGTTGTTTCAGAGATCATTGATGACAAAAAAGACAGGAGTTTGGCATCTCTCTCTCTTTCTCTCTCTCTCTCTCTCTCTCTCTCTCTATATATATATATATATATATATATATATATATATATATATATATATATAGAGAGAGAGAGAGAGATATGTATAAGGAATGAAAAAATGTACCAGCGGTGGTTGACGTTATGTTTAAAGAAAAAATAGAAAAAACCGAATGAAATTATTAAAAAATCAACGTTTCGTCCTTGTCTCAGAGGACATCTTCAGGATAATTGAAATAAAAATGTGATAAAAGAAAAAGTCATAGAATAAAAAATATGGACATGCAAAATAAAACCATGCATAGTTTAGACATAATTTCCCTGTACACCAATATTCCAATCAAAAAATGCCTTAATCTACTCCACAAGCACTTAATCAAAATTAAAGCCGACCACTTTTTTCCTCAGATACACTAATACAAATTATAAAACTCATCACTGATAGAACCTACTTTCAATTTAATAATTCTTACTATAGACAGAAATTTGGACTCCCTATGGGTAACCCCCTTAGTGGTGTACTAGCCTGCTTATTCTTAGAATTCTTAGAAACCAACTCTTTTAAACACAGACTTCCTACAAACTCCACATATTTTAGATATATAGATGCCATTCTTATTTTTCTCCCTAAAAACACACAAATAGAACAAATTAGAAATAAATTAAATTCAGTGGAACCATCTATAAATTTTACACATGAATCCGAACAAGACCACTCCCTCGCTTTTCTAGACATATTCCTCATCAGATCAGAAACTGATCTGAGTTTCAAATTACATAGAAAGACCACACACAAAAACGACTATATTCATTACTACTCACACCACAATGATAAAATAAAGACGGGCATGATTATAGTTTTTTTCTTACGTGCCTTTAGAATATGCAGTCCCCAATATCTTAATGATGAATTTCAATATATTACGAATATTTTAAGAAAACTACAGTATCCATCCTATTTCATTTCTTACGCAAAGAAAAAAGCTACGAAAATACACTATAACATAAACACAGACAAATAAAACAGATACCTCACTATTAAACAGACATCTTTTCATTCCCACCCACACCAAAAATACAAAAATCTACGACACTCTTAATAGACTTGGTTTTCACCTGATACAAACAACTTCCTCAACCATAAAACAGCCATTAAAAACTACCAAGCACTCTCCCAAAACCCTCACATCCGATGCCGGTATATATTCCATCCCATGTAACAACTGTCAACAAGCGTACATAGGTGAAACACAACGAAAATTGAAATTAAGACTTAACGAGCACAGAAGAGATATGAGGAATGGTAACGCCCTAAATGCACTCTTTTGCCATTGTGCAGAACACGATCACTCATTTAATTTAGATCAAGCGAAAATTATTAAATACGTGATAGATAGAGCTAAAAGAAGGCTTTTAGAATCAGCACTAATTTTGAATACTAATACTATTACGCAAAGAAAAGGCTTCTACCATTTAACCCCTAGCATAGGGAAAATAATAATAAAAGAGCAAGGTATCAGGGTGGATCCTGGCTAGCCATTTTTCTTTGAATGTTTCAGGAAAATGAGTAGTTTCGCAGAAAAAAAAATGTACATATTTATTTTAAATGCATTTTAAAATTGTATATATAGACATCAAACAACCTTCCCATACGCACACATATTCGTCCTTTCCCGACATGGGTTGGATTTTAAAAAACTGTCTTTTTTCGCACGATCTATGACTTTTTCTTTTATCACATTTTTATTTCAATTATCCTGAAGATGTCCTCTGAGACAAGGACGAAACGTTGATTTTTTAATAATTTCATTCGGTTTTTTCTATTTTTTCTTTAAACACACACACACACATATATATATATATATATATATATATATATATATATATATACGTTTGATATAAAACAGCTATTGTCAAGAGCTATCGCTCTGGAAATTAATCCTTTGTTGATAGTTTCGCTGATTGTATGTAGTATTGCAGTTGGAACATTAGCTGCTGACTTCGCAAGACGAATACAATCTAGTTGTTACTGCGTAGTTCGTTGTTACTGACGTGGTTGGAAACTTTACAATTTAAAACGAATTCAAGAAACTTTCCCATCAGAAAACGGAGACTAATTGGTGTGTATTTAGATTCAGTATATCAAGTTCCAGGCTTTTTTAAATACAAGAAATACTCATGATACTAGAGAAATTTATTTGCAAAAACAGTGATTTGCAAAGAAAAGTGTTACCGTAGCTGTCAGCTTCCTGGGTACTATATCTCGAATATATTAAGGACCAGTTCCTTTTCTGCCATCCACAATCTTGAGAAGTTAGTCCATATCAGATATCGCTAAATACTATTTGGTTTCTACAAAATATACGTTGATGCAAAGTCTTTGGCAACGAATTTAAATTTCATGGATTCTGTCAAAATGAACCAACACCTGTTGGGTGATCGCATCTGTTAAACCCTGGCTTGCTTTACGTCTGACCTAATTATGAGAAAACCTCAGTTTTTCAACTTTCGACTTGATTGACTTAGCATATGATTCTCTTACGCGTTCATATATATATATATATATATATACATATATACATATACATATACATATATACTTTCGTAAATAATTGAATTCATTCAAAACATATCGCTAAACCCCCAAAAAACAACATATATGTATATATATATATATATATATATATATATATATATATATATATATATATATATATATATATATATATATATTGCAGTTATGTCTGGCAGTTATTAAGGCGGCTTTCATTATATTAAAACCATTAAAGCAGTGATTACAATAAGCAATGACGGAAGCTTATTCCATCCACTACTAAAACCCTCTGTATTTTGGATGGGAGTATAGCAGTAGATATCGACGGTTAATCAACATGTTAGTCGAAAGCTCTATCCAACGCATTATTTTTAAACAGTGCAGCAGTTCTAAACTTTGGCGTCTACGCCTACCTAGCCAGAAGTTTCTTCCTGTATCTAAAAATACGTAATACCATTTATAAATATATACATGTGATGTTGCCAAGCTTATAAAATATGTGTATTGCAGTTAAGCAACTAACCTTGACGACATTCATATTACAGTGTTTTAATGCCTCACATACATCAATCTGCTATATTTACAATATAGTTTAAAAGTATTTTTAATTATAGATGTTTTCTAATCCCTTGAAAAACTTCATTAATCTGTCCAGTTTTTAAAAATTTAGGAGATATGTACGTTCCTTTTAATTACAGAAACGTTAGTTACAGGTGCATCATGAGTTAGTTGTTGCCTGATAGGGAAGTGGCCACCATCACCTACTCAGTTATATACAATATGATTTATCAGTTGATGTACTTACTGCCATATTATAGGTGATTTTTGAATCTCTCAACAAAAGTTTCTTTCTTATAAACTACTTTTGTAATATCAATCACTTCCGATAGGAACTAGCATAAAGTCTACTTAACAAGTTTACGAGCTTCTGGATATCAAGAAATCTTTTCTCAGTTATGAAATACTTTATCTATTATAGGATAATTTTATTGGTTGATGGCTATAGTATGAAGTGTATATAACTAACACCGGCGTCCGACAGGTCTCCATCATAAGTTTATATCGTTTCCAGATCGTTATCAATGATCTTCCAAATAACATTTTAGATCATTCGCAGACATTTATTGCCGACGGCCTTATAATCGAAGAAATCACCCTAACTACCGAAATGACAAAGGTATTTCTGCTTCTCACTCTTCTGATCTTCAGCATGTGGTTAAATATAGGAAAAGTGGTTCCTTTTCCAATGCATCTAAAACCAAGCTTTACTCGGTCTATCACTAATGGTTTTATCCCCATTGAAATGAATTATTTCTTAACTAGCTTTTGGGTGTGAATTTTACTCTGTATCTGAAAGTAACCGCATACATCAAATCTGTTACAAATGTTAGGGGAAAAAGGTTGGATCATTGACTTCTTCCTAAGATATATCACAATCTATCCCCCCTTGAAATATTTACAAAACCAGCTTCGAAATCTATTAGGATATGCTTTGTCTTCCCTTCAAACTTATTTCCCTAAAATACGTCCTTGTTAGCTTGTATCTACTCTATCGTAACATATTATGGAACGTGATCGTTTTAACACCAAACAAAAGTCCATCCCCGGTAATTTTCTACAAAAAACACTCCTCTAGTAACTATCGACTGTTTCACCCGCTTTCTAGCTATGCCTATATCTAAAATTATATTCAATAAGCAAAGTTCTTTTCCTCCAGTATTTGCCTGAAGAACTCTGTTTCGATGTCCAGAGTTTCAGCTTAGATAACTATGGTCCTCTTTAAGTCTATTATAAACAATTTCTTGCTTAGTTGTTGTCATTAAATAATAAAATTAAAGTAGTGCTATAAACGATTACTACCTTTTAATCCTGATTGCTACAGGACACTTTTTAACAAGTGGTCTTCGTTCATTGATAAGTAGTGAACCATATGTAAGACACATATATATTTTATATCAGTCAATATAAAGCAGAATTTTGTGGGTACTTATTCGTAAACAAAATACAAATACTTCATCCATATCCTTTTTTAGCAAGATTGATGTATATGTGCTTTGTATACTATCAAAGCTTTTAATTTCAAGAGTCGCTGGTTTAAAGATCTTCAAGCAAAGAATTGCATATATTTTTAGAGTTTACTCTTTCATCCCATTAAAAACTGACATCTGTTTCAATCTGTTATCATAATAGCAAGCAATTCAATAATCTAACATTATTTTTCCATTTTTGTTGACGCAAACAGCTTGTACGATTCTGCCTCCTGTCGTATGCACACTCATTTACACAGAAATCTTCATATCTTTCGTGACTACGACGACGGCGAAAGATGTCAAAACATCCGGGTAAGTTGAAATATAGGAAGAATTATTAATCGTTTAATTACTCTCAATCAATTATGAACAAACTATATACAAAACATAATAACTGATAATTAATAAGCGTCACTTTTCCAATATCAGAGAAATTACTAGAATGTAATTAGATATTACGATTTAATTAAGATACCGCGTACTGTGAATTATTGGACAACGTCTCATATTAGTGAGAAAAGAAACAAAAACACACAAATAAACATGAATAAATGCATCAATCAATAATAATGATGCTGCCGTTTAGGATTGTTAACTACGTTTATTTTGATTTTATGTCTACACTTAATGCAATAAGTAATCTACATTCAGCATTGTTCACACTTCATATCGCACTAAACGCGGTTAATAGCAAGGCAATTGTTTCTCTGAATTGCATTTGAGAAGATGTTTTGTGCACAAACCTAGGATAGTCATTAACTAGTTTTATACCATTACTTTTTAACGGCGTATCTTTAGGATTATTAGACAAATGCAGCAACACTTATAATATGCAACGAGAAATCACTTAAAATATGTCATTTATCCTGATTATTAAAGAAGTAAACTAATCGGTCGAGCGTTTCGTAATTATTCCATAAATAGTAAGTGAAATTTCGCCGAAATAAAGGCCTAGGTGAATACATTAGTAAACTGATAATAGCTGGGGGCATATGCCGTGTGTGTTTGTTGCTGAAACTGTATAAAAGAATGCAGTCATTGACCTAATACTGAAATACAGAACTTCATCCTGACACAATAATCCAAACAGGCAGAAAGAGGAAAAAGAAGACCCCTCTTACATTTCTGGTTCTGCAATTGTGTTCAGTTGCTCTCTGACTTATGAATCCCGTTAGATTAAGTAAATAATATTAATAATTACTTTTTTAATAACAAACATTAAAACGTTTAGCTGAAAGAAGAAATAGGTAGTATACCGTGAGGGCAGGAAACAGATGCAAAAAAAGGGGAACACCAAAACAGTATGTTATATAAGAGAGACAATAAAATGTAACCATCGGATGGTCTTACGATTATATATCAATATAAACCAAATCAGACAAAAGAAACGTTCAACCACCTCACTAAACTAGAGGCCATTGCCGATGGCCATAAGTTTCTTGTCACAATTATAGAAAATAAGATGCATAAGGTGTGTCTATTAAAATGTTCGTCCAAAGTAGCAGTGAATCATTTATGTACATATAACATTAAACGAGAAAAATCGAGAATCAATTTATTGGCGCTAGTTTATACTCACCGCTGGTATGCTGTTGTTACACTGCTTGGAAAATAAAACTATTCGTTCTTTCTTTAATTGGTTGACTTGCAATAAGAACGAAAGAAATACTTTGTCGTCCTATTCACCTACTGATTAATAACATGGATAAAAAATTAAAAACAAAAGGGGGTTACCTTTCCAAGTGTAACAGTTTAATATATTATAGTACATTAACTTGTGGACTTTGCTCTAAAGTTAAGAACAATAATTTATTTAATCTGATGGAATATGTGGCTGTCGTTCTAAAAGGGAAACCATAATTCCCAGATAACTCACTATTCCTTGTATACGCCAGTGTGTAATCGTACTGATGGGATTATATTTGTACTGCGAATCAGTAAATTTATTTTGCTCAATTATTAATATGGGCTCAATGTTTGGTAAAATTCAATGAGAATGCCTGTGATTTCATTTCCCTGTATTTATCTTGTAATATGATGTTATAATTACAACAGCATTTACTCTATATCTGAAACCGCATACATCAAATATGTTACAAAGTTAAGGGGGAAAAAGGATGGGCAATTTACTTCTTCATTAGATATATCACTGCCGCTGCAATTCTCTATATACATAAGGGACATGGTCTTTCTAGGATTGAATAATGTTTCGACATCCGGATAAACCTGCTATTATACTTGTTTGCTAAAGAATGCACTTTTACAGTAATGGCCTCCAATCACTATTGCAGCTGAGTCGAGGATTTTACTTTAAATTAAAATGCTGCCACTCAGAGGTAACCTCACTCATTATACGGTGGCAGCCATATTCTTCGTCAAGTGGCACTTTGCCATAGATTTTCAATTGTCCTGAAATCTACATGCACATAAGTAGGAAAGTAAGAAACATGAAATGAAATACATATGCATACATGTTTATCTAAACCACGCGTTTCCCCATACTTCTACCAGCTTATTCATTCATCCATATGCTTGAATGAATCATTAATCTGTTATTCACAATACAATTATATATTTATTGCTCGTGTTGACCTCCGATTAAGGAAACCAAATCCATGTCAGATGGCTAATAAATTGATAGGAATATGATATATAATATTTTAGTGGATTAAGATCACGAGATAAATTAGTAAATATATGAAATAGCAAATCAAGTAAAAGTAGCTGTTCGGATTTAAAGTATATAATTCGTTCACTTTGATTGTTAAATGATTTAACCAAAATAATGTAAAATTTACTACAGATTCCAACTAATAATTTTGTAAAATATTATGTCTTCACGTACTGTAAGTTGTTCTAACTCCTGATTATTCCATGCACTTCATCTACTGCTAGACAAAAACTAAGATGACGATCCAGATTTAGGTGATATGTTCTAATACAAAAAAATAAACAAAAAACACACAAAATATTATTTCGTACTAACAAGATCTGTGGAAACTCCACGTCGGTCTTCTTCACATATAATATCTTCATGTTGGCATTCTGTGAATCTTCATTTAAATTCGTTGTTAATGTAGATGTTTTATTAAAACGAACAGTATTTATTTCACATAGAAGGGACGCCAAGCCTTGGCCAGTCGTAAAATACGCTCGTATATGATAATTTGATGTACGCAGATTTCATATATATCATTACATAGTCAATGGGTATTCGATTTCTGCGTCAACATATCCTACACACGGAACACGATCGGACGTACATTTTTCTCTTCAAGATATCTCCTCGATCGTGGCAGGACAAAGTGAAAGATGACAAAAAGACCAGAAAACAAATTTTAAGTGTAGAACTTATTCCGAGAAAAACAAAATAAAACGTGATTCTTCGTCTAATAATGTAAGCAAACGATATTTTCCGTGAATTAAGACTTTTTTTTTATCTCACGTAAATATTCTCCAGTAAAACACAAACTACTTCACAGTTGTGTTAGTATTTCTCCCACGTCAAATCGTTTGTTTATTCCTCTGGCCTTCAGCACTCTTCGATTATTCTCTCTCAACCGCGGCTGGTGGTAAACTTACATGCGAAGAACAAAACAACGAACAGACACAAACATCTCATAATTTAGCATTAATTCTTTCGAAGACTAACTATTATCTCTTCTCTATCTCGTATCTCTCATATTTGAATTCTTTCTTACACTAATTCGCCATGATTGTTGACCACATGTTGCACCATATGCAAATTATTTACATTTGCATTATTATTTAAAAAAAAACCCAGATTAAACCACTGTTCTGTGGCCGAAAAAAAAGCAGGTAAGGGAATGCGTGAATGCGACGTTTGGGCTAATGTAAATATTTACACCTCCCGACAAAGTAAAAATAAGTTTAAAAAATGAAATAAAAGTTAACGTGTGTGCAGTCACATAGAAGTGTTAAAAAACAACGTTATGTAGCCAATGCCATTTACGTGTAGATTAAGGCTTAGTTACTCGGTGTCTTTATCAGGGCGTTTTTTATTGAGTGTAGGTAGAATGTGGATATATGTATATTTGCGCCATTGAGAAAAATCATGTGACGTTACGACTTTCCGTGGTTTTCGATGACACTGAAGACAAAAATACCGTTTACAATTACTGCGTCGTTCGAAAGACAAAAGGAAATGCTAGTTTTAAAAAGGTGGGAGTCACTTTTCTGTTATACTTTTACGTTGAATGAGCACCTACTTTACGGCCAACTTTTTCTTTTGGTGGGGCACATACAACGAGCTAAATGTTACGAAAACCAAGCACCTACACGTTGGCCGTTCACCCTCAAAATATTAGGTATTTACATTCGTGAGATCGCGCCGACAATAAACTTTGCAAAAAAATTAATAAATACATAAATAAAAATAAATAAAATTTAAAAATTTTAAAAAGCACTTCTTATATTTATTATAAATAGACTATCGAAAACATTGTTTTTTATAAAGCAAAATGATATATATATATATGTGTATATATATATAAAATAATATATATATATATATATATATACACGTCAGAGTACGCACACAAACACGCACACATGTGCGTAAACGCACGCATGTGTAAGTGTGTTTAACTGAATAGGTTGACTCTGTAAACATAAACTTGGACACACACACACACACAGAGGCACACATGCACACACACGTGTGTAAGATTTTCGACCCAGTACATTCCAATCCTAAAAATAAATGTTGCTACCTGTATTTTTTTGTTCCTTAAGATTGCCTTTTATATTTTTCAGGTGGGGGGAATTCGACATTTCAAGCATCGAAAAAAATTATTTAACATTACCATTTCCTCAGGTGATAAATTGTAACACAAATAAACAACAGAAATAAACCCCAAATTGCTTATATGAATATCCCGTTGTGTAAATTGTATATAAATCTTATGGACTCATTTTTTGCTATTTTTGATCGGATTTTCAAGTGAAGACTTTTTACGTCATATTTTGTTTAATTAATTGTTTAGGTGAAAGTAGAGAATTATTATTTCGAGTTATATGTCTTTCACTTACACGTGTAAACCTTAATTTCTGGGATTTCATTTCTGTTAAACTATTTAAGAAATACTACGCTGAGCTACTCCCGTATTTTCCAAGCCCTACAATAAATGCCATGCTGGACCTAACTTCCTTGATAGTGGAGAACTGTCTTTCTGGTTCCAGTTACAAGCAGTCTCGTGAAAAGACTAACCCTCTGAATTATCGCCTAATCTGTTTCGTCCCTTTGCTAAAATCTTGAGACTTTAATTAAAGAAGCATTAGTCTACCACCTCTCTGAACGCATATACAAGACTCCAGATAAAATGGCGAAGCGAGGGCCGTAGATTTGGATATATCCAAGGTCTTTGATATAATTGATGTGAAGGGTTGTGGACTAGAATTAAATCGTGGGGTATAACTATAAGTATACTATATATAATATGACGCTCCTTGTATAATAGAATCATCATGATTGGCATATATTCAACCAGCATAACATTAATGTTGGAGTGCCTCGGGGATCGATCCTTGAAGCACTAGTATTCCTGATATTCCTAAACGACCTCCGTAATAATTTTGTGTCCTAGATGGGTAAAATTTATGATTATAAAGCACTCTAAACGTGCACGAGTGAGGGGAAGAACGGGTGTCCATAATTCTAAGACAATGACAGAATCGTTATAAAATGAACTCCAGACCGTAATGGAATGGAGCCGCAAATGGATGGCCACATTTTATGCTAGTAAGACTGAGGTGCTCTCTTTTAACAATTACAAGACGTCTACTTAACCAGCAATATCCATGACAAATCAAACTCTACCTTGAAACACTCGGCCTTTTATTTATTACAATATGAACTGTAACAAATATATTGATCGCACTG